>NC_059287.1:2796052-2801052 GCF_017591435.1 Portunus trituberculatus
ATGGCTGTGAACAAGAGGAAAGAGAAGAGGAGGAGGAGGAGGAGGAGGAGGAGGAGGAGGAGGAGGAGGAGGAAAGGAAGGAAGAAGGGAAAAAAGAAAACGAGGAAATTTGAAAATGTAAAAAAAAAAAAAAGTTAGGTGATTAATAATTGAAAAATATGAAGGAAATTTAAAGAGAGAGAGAGAGAGAGAGAGAGAGAGAGAGAGAGAGAGAGTGTGTACAAGACCCTCACGCCTTTTAAGCCTCTTATCTCCTCTTCGATCCTCTTCCTCTTTTTAACCTGACATGACCTACTTGTATACGCTCTCTCTCTCTCTCTCTCTCTCTCTCTCTCTCTCTCTCCTTCAATAAACTAATCACCAGAGCGTTTAGTTCAAGGCGTTTCCACCCCCCCCCCCTCTCTCTCTCTCTCTCTCTCTCTCTCTCTCTCTCTCTCTCCACCTTGTCTCTCTATTCATCTTCTGTCCGTAATGACAGTCTCCTCCTCCTCCTCTTGTTGTTGTTGTTTTTGCTGTTTGTGTTATTGTTATTGCTTTCTTCCATCTCTTCCTACTTGTTTATTCTCTTCTTTTTCTTTCTTCTTCTTCTCCTTTTTCTTTTCTTCTTTTGGTCTTGTTCATTCTCCTTTTCTCTTTCTTCTTCTTCTTCGTTTTTTCTTCTTTTGGTGATTCTTTATTCTTTTATTTATTTCATTTCATATTTTTTGTATTTTTGTAATGTTTATATAGTTTTTTTTTTATTTATATGCTGTTTTTGTTTTTAATTATGTATACACTGTAATCTAAACCAGTATGTTTGTTTTTTCTCTTTTCTTTCCTTTTTTTTTTCCTTCCATCCTTCCTTCCATCCTTCCTTCTTTTCTTTATTGTTTCATTCCTATTTTTACTCTCTCTATTGTTTTCTTTATTAGTCCTCATGTGTGTGTGTGTGTGTGTGTGTGTGTGTGTGTGTGTGTGTGTGTGTGTGTGTGAATATTTCCTTTGTATAAGTCCTGACAATTCCTTCTTTTCCTCCTCGCATTTCCTTTTCTTTCTTAGTCGCCTTACTAAAACTCTCTCCTCTTATTCCTTCTATTCTTTGTTCTTGTGCGTTGCTTGTTTACGTCCGTGGAAGATCATCTCTCTTCGTTCTTTATTGTTTATGCTTCTTCTTCTTCTTTCTTCTTTCTTCTCATGAACTCCTCCTCCTCCTCCTCCTCCTCCTCCTCCTCCTGTTCCTGTTGCTCTTTCTCTTCTTCTTTTTATCATCATTTTTTTCTTCTTTTTCTTCTGCTTCTTTTTTTTCTTCTTCTTCTTCGTCGTCTTCTTCTTCTTTTTCTTCTTCTTCTTATTATTATTATTCCTCCTCTTTTTCTTCTTCTTCTTCTTCTTCTCTTCTTCTTCTTCTTCCTCTCTTCTTCTCCTTCTTCTTCTTCTTCTTCTTATCATTATTATTATTATTATTATTATCATTATTATTATTATTTTTCTTCTTCTTCCTCCTCCTCCTCCTTTTTCAGGTTTCACTTTGATGTTTTTTAATGTCACGTAAAACCAGCTCGTGTAAATAAGTTTTCAGTAAATATTTTTCTGAAACCTCTCTGTGTATAGATTTTTTGATAACCTTTTATTTATTTATTATTTATTTATCTATTTACATTTTCATTCTTTTCATTTATCGAAGCCTTGTTTTTTTTCATATTTTGCAGATTATTTCGTTAATTTCAAGGTAACATTTTGAATATTTTTTTTTTTTCTTATTTTACTTAAATTTTTTTTTCATTTTTCTATTCCTTTTCATCATTTTCTCTCTTATTTTGTTTCGTATCTCTCATTCTTTCTCTTCTTGTTTTCTTCTTCTTCTTCTTCTTCATTCTCACAGTCCTCTTTATTCTTCCCTTCATTTTTTCCTCCTCTTTTCCTCTTGTTTCTATTTCCTCCTTCTCATTTCTCGCAAGCCATCTGGGAAATGTATAAGAGAGAGAGAGAGAGAGAGAGAGAGAGAGAGAGAGAGAGAGAGAGAGAGAGATGTTTGTCTTTTTCTTTGATGCTTCGTTGAATTCGAGCTGTATTTTTTAACGCTCTCTCTCTCTCTCTCTCTCTCTCTCTCTCTCTCTCTCTCTCTCTCTCTCTCTCTCTCTCTCTCATCTCCTATACTATTTTTTTTCACTCTCTAATCGCTATCAATCTCTTCCTTCCTCCTCCTCCTCCTCCTCCTCCTCCTCCTCCTCCTCCTCCTCCTTCTTTATTACTCCTCTTCCTCTTCATATTTCACTTCTTGATGTCACCTAAATACGATGATATTTCTATAATGAGCTCTTCTCCTTCTCTTCCTCTTCCTCCTCCTCTTCCTTTTCTCTCCGCCTTCCTTTCCTTGATGTCTTCCCTCTCTCTCTCTCTCTCTCTCTCTCTCTCTGGGGTGGTAATGATTCTAAAGTTAATAAATAAATACTATATCGAAGTATCTCGTAGCTAGGTAGTGAGGAATGGCGCTCATGTTGACAGTATTTGGTTGCCATGGCTACGGATGTTGGGGTGGTGGTGGTGGTGGTGGTTATGATGCACGCCTTGAAGTAGCTGTAAAGATGTTTGATATTGGCACACACACACACACACACACACACACACACACACACACACACACACACACACACACACACACACTCTCTCTCTCTCTCTCTCTCTCTCTCTCTCTCTCTCCACATAAATATGGCTTTTCAACTCAGCATTTTTCGATTTTTGCGCTATAAATGTTCTCTCTCTCTCTCTCTCTCTCTCTCTCTCTCTCTCTCTCTCTCTCTCTCTCTCTCTCTCTCTCTCTCTCTCTTTCTTTGTGTCGTTTTCTAAGGGAGTTTGTGAAGATGGATGGGAGGTGTAGGTCAGAGAGAGAGAGAGAGAGAGAGAGAGAGAGAGAGAGAGAGAGAGTTATGTGAAGGTAAATGGAAGGAAAATCGAAAAATATTGATAAGAAAAACGACAAAATTATGAAGAAGAAAAAGTTTATCCAAAGAAAAGAAGAAGAAGAAGAAGAAGAAGAAGAAGAAGAAGAAGAAGAAGAAGAATATAAACCACACCACCAGATCAAGAAAAATAAAAAAAGTGAAGAAAAAATAAAAAGAGAAGAGAAAGGAAGAAGAAACAGAATCACACAAACAGAAAAAAGGAAGAAATGAATAAAATGAAGAAGGAAGAAGAGAAGGATGATGATAAAGGAAGCAAAGAACAGGAATAGAGAACGTAGAGGAAATAACAAGAATTTTTGGGAGAAAGAGAAGAACTGAGGAGGGAACGAGAAGAAAGAGAGAATAAAGGAAGGCCAGATAAACAGGAAGAGGAGGAGAAGGAAGAGGAGGAGGAGGAGGAGGAGGAGGAGGAGGAGGAGGAGGAGGAGGAGAGGATTTGAGGACTTGTGACCAGGTCGTTTCCTAAGGAGTCTCTTGAAGGAATCGGAACAGGTAGCGAAGGAGATCTTAATAATATCTTCCTCCTCTTCCTCCTCTTCGTCTTCCTCCTCCTCCTCCTTTCCCTTCCCTCCTCCTCCTCCTCCTCCTCCTCCTTCCTTCCTCCTCCTCCTCCTCCTTCTCCGTCTCTTCCTTTTCATCCTCCTCCTCCTCTTTCTCCTCCTCCTCCTTCTGCTCGTCCTCCTCCTCCTCCTCCTCCTCCTCCTCCTCCTCCTCCTCCTCCTCATCATCATCATCATCATCATCATCGTCCTCCTCCTTCACCTCCTCCTCCTCCTCCTTCGATTCCTCCTCTCTCCTCACTCACCTCTCCATTCCTCCTTCTCCTTTCTCTCCATTCTACCCTCTTTCTTCCTCTTTATCCTTCCTTCCTTTCTCTTTTATCTATTTCTCTTTCTTGCGTTTCTATTTTCCCTCTTCTTTTTTTTTCTCCGGTTTTCTCTTCTCTCTTCATTCACCCCTTTATTTTTCGTTTTCCATTCTACCTTCTTTCTTCTTTTTCCTCTCTCTTCCTTTCTCCTCTTTCTCTTTTCTTCTCTCTTCTTTTTACTCTTTGTTTCTTCTTTCTTTCTATTTTCTCTCCTCTTTTCACTCGTCTGTTTCTCTTTCTCTCTCCATTCTACTTTCTTTCTTTTTTTCTCTCTCCCTTTTTTCTTTCTCTTTCATTCCTTGTCTTTTATTCTCTCTCTCTTTCTTCTTCTCCTATTTTTTCCTCCTCTTCTCTTCTCTCTCCTATTCGTTTCCTGTTTCTCTCCTTTCTATCTTCCTTCCTCCTTCGTCTCCTTCCTTCCTTTCTCCTCTTACTCTATCATTCTCTCTCTTTTCTCTCTTTCTTCTTCTGCTTTTCCCTTCTCCTCTCTTCTCTCTCCTTTCTCTCTTCTTTCCTTCTTCATCTCCTTCCTTCCTTTCTCTTCTTTTCCTCTTTTACTCTTTGATCTTCCTAATTCCTCGTTTCCTTACTCTTCTTTTCTCCATTCGTCTCTCTCTCTCTCTCTCTTTTCTTGTCCGTTCCTTCCTTTCCTTCGTTTATCTTTTGTTTTCTTCTCGTTTTCTTTGTTAAGTCGCCATTACGTTTTCTTTCATTCATTTCTTTTGTGTTTTTTTTTTTTAACAATTTTTCTTCATTTATTCCTTTTCATATTTTAGTCTCGTTTCTTATTTCTGTGTTTTTTTTATTGTATTATTAGTTCATCTGTTTGTTTATATTATTTTGATTCATAGAGAGAGAGAGAGAGAGAGAGAGAGAGAGAGAGAGAGAGAGAGAGAGAGAGAGAGAGAGAGAGCTTCGTTGAGTAATATATACATGAATATCTTAATTGGTGCGTAATATGATGAAAATTAATTACTGAAGCTTGGAAAGTGACAAATTAGTGATTAAATGACTGACTAATTGACTGACTGACTGTAGGACTGTACGACTGACTGACTGACTGAATGAATGATTGACTAACTGACTGAATGACTGACTAACTGACTGACTGACTGACTGACTGACTGAGTTTATGACTGACTGACTGACTGACTGATTGATTGACTGTCTAACTGACTGAGTGACTGAAT
>NC_059287.1:2806052-2823552 GCF_017591435.1 Portunus trituberculatus
TACCTAGGGTTATACGGGATTACATAGTGTTACACGGGATTACATAGGGTTACACGGGATAGCCAAAAGACAACAAAACTTTATAACTTGCATGATCATCTAGCAAGCACTGAATAGAAGCAGAAAGTTCCTCCTGTCCAACGCTTTATCCAGCTTTATGGATGACAAGTATCGTACAGCTTAACCCCTTCAATACTGGGACGCATTTTTTACCTTGAGTTCTGGGGATTATTTACTTTTATTTACGTTAGGAAGGGTCTATGGAGGTCAGAAGATTAATGGCCAGGCTTTACTATTCTAATCCCAACATATGTTTCTGAAGCTGCATAAAATCGTCAAATTAGTCCCAGAATGAGTATATAAACTGAAGAGGTTAAGAGTAATGTGGATTGTGTGCCGATGGTGTTCTTCGCCAGTAGATACCCGCCCGACCCGGCTGTTAAGTATCTGTCGCCAGACCACACTTGAATTACACATCACTACTAAACAATGCCTCAAAATGCGATATTCATAGAACACATTCACCTCTGCCAATATCTCCAGCTTTCTACGACTTGATTTCTTTTAAGAGGAAGGATTCAAGACATTTATTCCAGACTTTTGGATAATTTTATTGTTTTTAAGGAACTGGCAATCAAGTAGGCCTTTTTTTTGTTGCCCTTGGCCGGCTTTCCGTTTTGTAAAAAAAAAAAAAACCTGCAGAATCTCGTGGTACACCCTGTATTAACGAATATATCTTCAAACAGAAACTACAAATCTTTCAATACGCATTTTCTACAGACACACTGACGAAGATTAACTTAAGAACTTTGCGTCACTTTGTACTTAGTTCTGGATGGCACTGGCTTGAACAGTGCTGATCTCTCTCTGGGAAGGGTGTGGGCAGGGATCTTTCTTGGCAGGATATGGTAGGAGCGCTATTAGAGTGTGAACCAGTAGCTTGTGTTCCTTGGGCTGTACCGCGCTTGGCTCTACGTACCCAAGGGCCAAGGAGACAAGAAGTAACAGGACACTTGATGGTGAGTCTCAGGTGTTCAGTGTCGCGGTCCATTTGTTGCAGGGCCTTGTGTATAAAGTATGACTGTGTTGGTGTTTGTACTAGGCGACAGGAAGGTGCAAAGCTGTTGTTATGACCTGATTACGAGTACAGGGAAGGCATAAATCTTTTGAGGTATTTTGCAAAGGGGACATTACTGGTATGAAGTGTGTGTGTGTTTCACTGTTTGATCTGCTGTAGTCTCTGACGAGACAGCCAGACGTTACCCTACGGAACGAGCTCAGAGCTCATTATTTCCGATCTTCGGATAGGCCTGAGACCGGGCACACAACACACACCGGGACAACAAGGTCACAACTCCTCGATTTACATCCCGTACCTACTCACTGCTAGGTGAACAGGGACTACACGTGAAAGGAGACACCCAAATATCTCCACCCGGCCGGGGAATCGAACCCTGGTCCTCTGGCTTGTGAAGCCAGCGCTTTAACCACTGAGCTACCGTGTGTGTGTGTGTGTGTGTGTGTGTGTGTGTGTGTGTGTGTTAAAGGGAATGATAAACGTTCACTGCACTATAATTTATTTCACAAGGATATGGTTACGAATCAGCCACCTGAAGTTAGAACTAAGGTTTTGCTTAATAGAATATCAAAAGTGTTAAAAAAAAAGTAATTAGAACTAGAAAAGATGCAAAGAAAAAATCGTCTACCTGACATTTTACAAACTAGAAAAGTCTACAAAATTTACCCATAAATACAAGAAAGACATTTTGAGTCCCCGATGCTTACAAGTTTGCATTAATACTCAGGAGAAACACAGTAACAGACCTTGATGAATCTGCCTGGCTGTTGGGGAACTATTCTTAATTAACTACTTTATGTAACAGTCCAGCACAAGGCTTCTCTCCACCCAGCACTCCCTCCATCTTCACAGGTGAGGAGTTTTCTTCGTATCCAGAATTCAGTCCAGAGGGAGGGTCATCATTGGGGCAGTAATGTGTTGACTAGCCATAGTAAGGCCTGTTGGTGCAGCAGGACCCCCAGCGCCTGCAGCAGATTGCCCGAGCAGAGAGAGAGGCGGGGCACCTTCCCCGGCAGCTTGCTGTGGAGTGTTGAGGGAGCGGGTTTAGCTTCATTACCTAGTTTAATATTTGTGTTGTTGCTGCCGCTACTGTTGCCTCTACTGCTCTTGCTGCTACTATTAATTGTGATGGTGGTGGTCGTGGTGGTGGAGCTGTTGTTTTCTTTTGGTTTTGTATGATATTTTTAAAAACAATGTATGCCGTTTTTTTCTCTAACTAGGAAATGAGTGTTTAATTTTCAGGAGAGTGGTCTTATGTGTGTGCATATATATATATATATATATATATATATATATATATATATATATATATATATATATATATATATATATATATATATATATATATATATATATATATATATATATGAGATGAAGTGTCTTTGATTCCACTCTGAACAAAAAAAAAAAAAAAAGCATTATGAGAGGAACACTCCCATACTTGAGAAGCGTACTCCATGCATGGACGCACGAGGTCCCTGTAGAAAATTAGCAATGCGAGGAGGGATAAGAAAAATTGGAATCACCTTACTTTATTGGAGGATATCAATGAAAAGACTTTCGAAAATTACATATGACTGGATAAGACAAGTAGATTGATTTAGGTTTAGAGAGTGGGCGACAGGACAAAACCCTGAGGAACACAACTGTTGATTGGAACGTTTTCTCTAGTCCAGAATAATTGCCTGATTCATTAATCCATGATAATATTGTGAATTAGTAGCTATTTAAAAATCATCTTATTGTGGATAAATTCAAAGCTATAAAATGACAAGCAAATAAAGAAAAGTAAACTTTCTTTATGTTTGAGGGAAAACTGCCAAAGGCAAAAGAAATATTAGAAAAAAAGGTCCACTGGAATTGCAGTCCTCATAAAAAATTCGAAATAATCAATCAAAAGCCTGGGACAAATATTTTGACACCTCTTCCTTAAAAGAAGTTAAATCGTAGGAAGATGGAAATAGAGCAGGCAGGGAGTTCCAGAGTTTACCAGAGAAAGGTATGCCGAATGATTGAGAATACTGGTTAACTCTTGTATTAGAGGGTTGGACAGAATAAGGATGAAAGGAAGAAGAAAGCTTTGTGCACCGAGGCCGCAGGAGGAGGGGAGGCATGCATTTAGCAAGATCAATAGAGCAGTTTGCATGAAAATAGCGATAAAAGATAGAAAGGTAGAAAGAGGCTGAAGACAATCAGTCAGAGGAGGGGAGTTGAGTAGACGAAAAGCTTTTGATTCCACCCTATCTAATAAAAATGTGTGAGTAGAACCCCTATAAACATGTGAAAAGTGCTCCATACAAAAACGGATAATGCCACTGTACAGAATTAGCAGTTGGAGTGGCGAAAAAAACTGGCGGAGGCGCCCCAGAACGCCTAACTTCAAAGAAGCTGTTTTAGCAAGAGATGAGAAGTGAAGTTTCCAGTTAAGATTATGGGTAAAGGACAGACCGAGGATATTTAGTGTAGAAGAAGAGACAGTTGAGTGTCATTAAAGAAGAGAGAATAGTTGTCTGGAAGGTTGTATCGAGTTGATAGATGGAGGAATTGAGTTTTTGAGGAATTAAAAGCTACTTAATTTTCTGTCCCAATCAGAAATCTTAGAGAGATCAGAAGTCAGGCGTCGAAGAGTTAGAGCGGCCACTCGTTTTAATTGAGAATAAGAGGGAAAGGTAGATGCTGACATGCTTGAAGGAGTCGCATTAGCAAGATGCAAGACTAAAGGCACAATTACGGAGAACAATAAAAGGGACCCATCAGGAAGCCTTCCGAGAGTTATCTGCTGACAGTCTCTTTACAAACTGTGGCAAGTAACAAATATTTACAATGCAACAGGACTAAATTCCAAATGAATCTGGAATGTAACTGGACCACTGACTCTGACTCCACGAATCTTTCACTCATCTGCAGGGAAGATGAGAAAGATCAGCTCAAGAACTCTGCGTCACTGTGTACTGACCTCTGGAGCCGTAACTTAATCCCAGCTGAGGGCGAAGCGGGGACACGTGCGGTCTGGTTAGCTGGGAATGAACAGGGAGCTTTCCAGGCAGGGTCTGGACAGGAACATGTCCAGGCAGGGTTTGAACAGGAAGCTTTCCGGGCAGGGTGTGGACAGGGACCTTTCCGGGTAGGGTCTGTACAGGTAACTTTCCAGGCAAGGTCTGGACAGGGGCATGTACAGGCAATGGGTGGACAGGGACCTTTCCGGGTAGGGTCTGGACAGGTAACTTTGCAGGCAGGGTGTGGACAGGGACCTTTCCTGGCAGAGTGTGAACTGGTGCTGCGCCGTAGTCTGGCTCAGCGTAACCGAGGGCGGCCAAGGAGGAGACGAGGAGTAGCAGGAGCCGCATGATGCTGGTGAAAATCTCAGGCGTTCAGTGTGTTGGGCCGTGTGGCGCAGCGCCTTATGTAGGGATGGAGGGCGGATGTGATGGCTGGTAGGCTTATTTCCGAGGTAGTGTTATGTATTGGTCTATGGGTACGTGAGTGGATGGAAAGTCCAAACCGTGAGTGGCGAGCTGTTGTCACGCCGCGGTGTGCGCTGTGGCGAGTGTTCAGTTGTCTCAAAGACAGATATCACAAAATCAACTGTAGAGTGTCTTTGTAAATTGAATGTAAATTAATATGTATCAGTGAACATTTTTCATACCAAGAATCCCGGACAGATAGAAAACTGAATGTTTTATGCAATAAGGCATTAGTGTTACTGTATCTCGCCTTAAGCCTTTCACCGCTACGCAAGCTTTCCTTTAGTCACCAGCTATACATAAACCCGTTTTTTTATTAAGCTTTCTTAGATATCTTTGAAATCTGACAAACAGGCAAATAATGTGTATCTTCTCTCTTCTGTGTCGTGTGTCAGCACGCACACCAGGTTAGTGGAGGACGCCGATATCAGAAAAATGGTCAAACACTTCATTACTCGACTGGACAGACTATCATCTTACCCGCAACCTTTTACACTCTTCAATTGTTCTTTACCTTGCAAAATTTCATATGTATATATATATATATATATATATATATATATATATATATATATATATATATATATATATATATATATATATATATATATATATATTCTTATCTATTTATCTATTTACTCTTTTTTTTGCAATGCTCAAAAAGAGAAAGTGAAAGATTACCATCATAAAAAAAAAAATTTCTCGTCACTAAGAAATTTGAAAGAGTTTGAAGAAGAGATCTCTGAAACATTAACAGATCGACCTGATATTCGATTCGAAATGTAACTGATGAATCATCTGCCCCGTATTTTACTTTCCCAAAATTTTATTGAAATCCTCCTCCTCTTGCCCATCATCATCTTCCTCCGCCGTTTTTCGGACAACAGGTGAGAAAAACCATCACAAGAATAAGCAAACACAAAGATGGGACTACGCAATGTTTATTTGTAAAAAGACAGAGGAACACTTGAGGTTTGTCTCTTCGCGTCGTGCTTGTGGTGTGCCAAGGGAGCGCATGCACTTCACCATAGTTTCTGTGTAGTTACGTAGCGAGCCAAACTTTTCACTCGCTTACTTGTTCACTTCCCTTGTGCTAAACATTGTCTGAAGCTTTTGTTCTTTTTTCCTTTTTTACAAGTTCTGATGGCGCTTATATAGAGGTGCTGGAGGAAGAGGTGCTGATATGATCCCACGCTATCTGTCTGTGTGTGTGAGATATATATATATATATATATATATATATATATATATATATATATAGAGAGAGAGAGAGAGAGAGAGAGAGAGAGAGAGAGAGAGAGAATTAAGCAATGTATCTAATTCACCTCGGTCTTCTGCTGGTCATCCCAGCCAATCTTCCCCATTACGGAGCGAGCTCAGAGCTCATAGACCGATCAACAACAACACACAACACACACCGGGAAAGCGAGGCCACAACCCCTCGAGTTACATCTCGTACCTATTTACTGCTAGGTGAACAGGGGCCACACATTAAGAGGCTTGCCCATCTGCCTCGCCGCGCCGGGACTCGAACCCGTGCCTCTCGATTGTGAGTCGAGCGTGCTAACCACTACACTACGCGGTGTGTGTGTGTGTGTGTGTGTGTGTGGTTAGCCCTCGTCCGAGTCGGATGTGCCTGGGTTCGCTCAGAGAAATCTGGATTACAGCTATGGCGGGACGTTCTGTGGCAGATTTGAAGAAGCTACAACGTAATCAACTAAAATCAATCAACAAGGATGAGTTGATTGAAGCTATAGTATCTGCTGAAGATCGTAATCCTGGAGCAACGGCCATACTAGAAGATCGCCTGTTGAGTATAGCCAACGAACTAGCAGCCCTAAGACAAGTTGTGACAAATTCCGAAACAGCTGTGGACAAGAAACTGTCGGAAATGCAACAAAAACTAGACAAGCAGGCTGACATAATAACGAAGCAACAGTTATTCCTCGAGCAACTTGATCGGAAGGAAAGAGAAACATAGTGGTGCTGGGCGTCCCAGACGAGGAAGAAGCACTGGAAGGAGCTACATGTGACGACGACAAATTACACAAGATCTGGAATGTGATTGGCACCAATACCACGATCCGATCACATAGAAGGCTGGGAAGCGCGAGCCAGGCAGTGCACGCCGAAGACCCATCCTTGTTATTGTTGACAGCAAGAACGACCGTGACAATACCCTGGCAAAATCATCAGAACTGAAGGAACGTGGTGCCCCATATGACAAAGTCTTTATCAAGAAGGATGTACACCCAGCAGTTCAGCAGGAATGGAAAAGATTACGTGATGCCGCAGCAGCGGAAAAGGAACGACCACAGAATCAGGGGTGTACTATTCGTTTAGACGTAAGGGAAAGAAAACTGTATTGTGAAGGAGTGGTGATTGATCAGTGGAATTTGTACCATTTTTAGGAAGACCACAGAATCAGTGTAAAATTATGTCATGGAATATAAATTCTGTAAAGACGAAGACTGAAAAAAACAGCTGTGATATAGTGTGTTTGTGTGAGGTAAAGACTGCACTACAAGTGTCAGTCCCTGGATTTGTATGTTATAGTAGTGTTGATCAAAGAATCGTGGTGGCGTCTGTGTGTTAGTTAAGACAAAGCTGCGGCAGTATGTCACGGAAGTGGATACCAAGATGAGAGATCAAGTGTGGATGAAGTTACAGTGTTTTCCTGGTGTGTTATTTGGGTTTTGCTATGCCCCCCCTCCAGACTCGCCATACTTTGATTTCGCTACACTTAGTTACATTCAAGAGAGGGTGAAGTCGAGAGAAGATGGAACTAATTGTATCATAGTTGGGGATTTGAATGCTCGATTCGGAGAAACAGTGAGTGAGATTCCAGAAGCCCTTGGACTCGAACAGCTGTCGTACCCGAGCATTCCGAACCAGATTCGTACACCTAATGATAACGTTAGGGTTTTGCTCGGTATCTGTCTCGAAGGTAATCTTCTAGTGATGAACAACCTACAAACACGAGACAAATATTTTCCAAGTAAACTTACGTATAGGCAGGGCATGCAGTTTGTATCAGAGTTGGATTTATGCCTTGTATCACCAAATGTTATTGATTGTATCCATAGCTTTGATGTCAACCAGGATGTGTCATTGCCTTCTGATCATGCTCCCATATCTGTATCGTTGAAGCCTCCATCCTTCAATATGAATTCTTTGTATGACCGAGCTTGTGAGTTAGGAGCTCATGCTGCTTTGATCTCACCATCACACTCTAGATTGGTAGAGAAACCAATTAAATTTGACTCCATTGATCCTGAAATGTTTTCAGCTGTACTGTCTCTACATGATCCCCCCTCATCTGATGACAGTGTTGAAGCCATGACGCGTAACATACGTGACACGTTATACAAATGTGCAGGAGAGTCAAGGGTTGGTAACCAAACCCCACAATATGATGAACGCCTTGGTAGATGGGATCGCTTATTAAAGTGTGGTGATGAAGCACGTATTTGGAGTAGCATTAACTGGCGTGGAGAAGTGCACTGCAATGATGCTAATATAACAACCCCAACTGATACGGAATTTAAAGATTATTTAGAACAAACTCTAAACCCACCTTATGTTGAAGAACATGATGTTGATGTTCATACTAATACTTACATTCCAATTTTAGATGATCCTATCACCCAACAGGAAGTATACAGACAAATCGGCAAGTTGAAAAGCAACAAGGCCTGTGGTCCTGATGGGTTAACACCGGGAATATTCAAACTGTTGCCAAGGAGTTGGATTCTGTGTATTGTTACTTTGTTTAACTCTATATTCATTTCAGGCATGTACCCTCAAAGCTGGATGTCAGCTAAAATGAGTATGGTGTTCAAACGTGGATCACGAGCTATGGTCTCGAACTATCGAGGCATCAGTGTAATCAATAGTTTGTCTAAAATATATGACATGATACTTTGTGATCGACTGAGTAAATGGTTCATACCGTGTCGTGAGCAGGCAGGAGGCCAGGCTGGAAGAGGATGCACTGAACATATTGTACCTCTTAGATTATTGACAGACTTAGCAAAAAGAAAGAAATTCAAGTTATTTATTGTGTTTGTAGATTTTTCGCAAGCTTACGATAGAGTGAGGAGAAATATATTGCTTACTTCACTAATGAGGTTAGGGTGTGGAATGACTATGCTTTGCGCTATTGTTACTATGTATAGAGAAACTAACTGTATTGTGGGTACTACTGCACTTATTACTGCTTCTATTGGTGTACGCCAGGGATCCCCGACTTCTTGTTTGTTGTTTATCTTATATGTGAATGATCTTATTAGAATGTTAATACAAAATTGTGGATGGGATGGCTTTCTAGGCTGGTTGCATGTGCTTGCCCTCATGGATGATACCATTTTATTGTCAACCTCTAGGCCAGGGGTTCTCAACCTTTTTATCGTTAAGAACCCCCTGAGTTATAAGACCATCTACCAGTACCCCCAGTATTGTCACATGGAACATGGAACTCAATATGCAATGGCACTGCAAAGGATTTTATTAGATCAGCCATCTAAGTACCCGTGGAAATCTTCTTATGAACCCCCTGTGGTTTCGCGCTGTCAGGATGGCCACTGTCCATGAGCTAACATCATTAGGTCTCTATGACGCTGAAGACGTCTATGCAGAACGGTTTGGTTGGCAATAGACAATCTCATTATCAGACTTTGATTTCTAAGTTATGAAAATAATCTCATTTACGGGGCTTCATAGGTTCATGGTGTCTTGTAGTCTACTTACTAACCTAGAAGGAAAGAAAATATCATACTAACTTCGAGCTATCAATTGAGGAAGAAGTAATCTTTGTCCCAGGAATAGAGCAAGATGGTATATAAAAAACACAATGCATAGTTATAACCTAACTCTACTATTATAGCGTTTTTGTCGTAGATACATGTTTAGAAATACTTTACCTATCTTGATATCTCCTTACGTGACAAAAGAATATCCAAAAATATACGATATGCAGTTGACCATCTTTTCTGTGAAATATTACGATATCTGTTGAATCTGGCAACTTCAACGGGAGTTTGGGTCCTCTCCTAGTGTTTCCTTATGATTGAAACATTGATATTTACACGTCATTGTGATCAGGGAAATAAAGAAAACTAAGTTTGCTTTTTCTAAGAGCATGAAATAGAAAAATTTATGTTTACAAGTGGCAGTTTATGTATAAGACACGCAAACCTGTGTGCACTCATCCACTCTATCCAGAAGCTTAACTAATTTTCAAAAGTTCCCCAATAGCTACACAACTACCATTGGTCTACTGTTTCTATCCAGTTACCTACAAACACGTACACATTCACGGCAGCAACATGCAAAGTACACTAAATACTCCGGAGCAAAGCTGCCTCACCTTGTTTCATTAATCAGCTAACTCTTGCACACTTTCACACCAAAGCTATTTTTCATTTACCATCGACGATTTTATATTCGAATCAAAATTAAAACGACGATTGAGAACTTTCGGCCTAAAGATGTTTGAGGGCCGTGACGGCCTTGGGCGCCGCACGGGGGAAGGAGGTGGCCGTCGGGTCCGGCCTGGGGCCCAAGGCAGGGAACTGGCTGCAGGTCCTGCTTTTCCTTGGTGGCCTCAAGCTTCACTACTAGTCGTCCACTTGCAGCGCATCACACTAGGCAAGGGTCGCCATAAGCAAGAGATCAATGTCTACCACTCACCGGATGGTGCCGTGAGGGGCCCTAAAGGGGTGATAAGGGCTCCTTGCATAGAATATGATGGTGAGTGGTGTGTACGGGACCTCTGCTTATAATGACACCGGGCTGAACAACTCGCCATGAACGAGGGCACGCTGTGCCATGAGCCAGGCACTGACAGTACCAGGGGTCCTTTACGTTAGGTTAGGTTAGGTTAGGTTAGGTTAGGTTAGATTAGGTTAGGTTAGGTTAGGTTAGGTAAAAAGGACTCACTTCATGACAGCGTTTGGGGAGTGGTGTGTGGCGGGTCATTGCTCATGGCGACCTGTGTGAGGCATTGCAAGGTTGCATCGTCACTGCTCTCATAACCACGGGACTGGGGTTGACCCTTTCTGGGTAAAAAGTTTCGTCCCAGTACCTGTGTAGGTAATAATACTTTGGATCGTTTCGCCATCGCCATCGCCGCACCGTTAGCCTCGATAAACGGATCGTTATCCTCAACAAACACATCTGTACCGTGGACACTGGAATCGCAACCTGTCGTGGAATCCCATTGTTAGCGTGGACTCATTTTCCTTCGCGGCTTCAAGCTCACTGATTGTTGTCAACTTGCAGCGCCTCATACTAGGCAAGGCGTCGCCTTAAGCAGGGTGCCGTGTCTACCGTCCATCAGATGATGCCGTGAGGGGCCTTTAAGGGGTGATAAGGGCTCCTTGCATAGAGTCTGGTGGTGAGTGGTGTGTACAGGACCTCTGCTTATAATGACATCGGGCTGAACAACTCGCCATGAACGAGGGCACGCTGTGCGCCATGAGCCAGGCACTGACCGTACCAGTGGTCCTTTACGGGGTGAAAAGGACTCACTGACAGTGTTTGGGGAGTGGAGTGTGGCGGGTTATGCTCATGGCTACCCGTGTGAGGCGCAGTAAGGTGGCAGCGTCACTCTCCTCGCACTCACGGGTCTGGGGTGAACTCTTACGGGGTGAAAGGGTTCGCCCCAGTACCTGTGTAGGCAAGTGAACTTCAATTGCGTCGCAGTGAGGTGGCAGCGCCACTCTCCTCGCACCTAAGGGTGTGGGGTGGACCCTTACAGGGTGAAAGGGTTCATCCCAGTACCTGTGTAGGCAAGTGGACTTCAATTGCAGCGCAGGAAGGTGGCAGCGTCACTTTACTCGCACTCAAGGGTGTTGGGTGGATCCTTACGGGGTGAAAGGGTTCGTCCCAGTACCTGTGTAGGCAAGTGGACTTCAATATTGTGTCTTGAAATCGCATCGTGAGGACTGGAACCGCATCGACATCGTGGAAACCCGCATCGTTCCCGTGGAAACTGGAATTGCATCTTGATCGTGGAAAGGCATCGTCATTTTGGAAACTTGCATCGCTATCGAGGAAACTGGAATGCCATTGTTATCTTGGAAACTCGGAGCGCTATCGAGGAATCTGGAATCAAATCTTATCGTACACACTGTTATCGTGGAAGCTCTCGTGATCGTCGTTCGTTTCGTTATCTCTGAATTACTTAATTAGTCTTGGTATTATTATTAGCTTCCGTAATAATAGAGATGTTGGTCATTTTATCTTATCTTTTTACTGTATTTTTTTCAGGGTACAGTTTAGTGTTCTTCAACCTTTTCTAAATTCGTGCACCTTTTCGAGAAGCAAGGAGGACTATAAAAGAAATGCATCAATATTCGTAATTTTCCCTACTTTAAGACTGAAAATCGATAGATAACATTATTGAATATCTACCTGAAGCTACAGTTTTTTAGTCCTAAACAGTCGCTATATAGAGCGAAATGTACTATAACAAAATGCCACATCTCAAACACATTAGGCCCGTGTTCCGTCGGAGTGTAATATATTACTATTGTGAATAAATCGCAATACTTTGATTAATATCAATAGGAGAGGACCCAAACTGTCACAATTTCAGTGTTCGCAGGAGAGAGTCAGTATCGTCTCGCGGTACAGAGTAATCGTCTCTAAACACTGTATTACGATGTATCTATTGATTTGCCAGGGTTTTACTCCTACCAGTATTTTTCTGTTCTTATTCTACCATGGTATTTCTTTATAGTTACTTGAGTTTATACGACTGACATCATAATATAGAGCAAAACATAATTGTCTGGTGTACCAAGATCTTTCATTTCTAGAGACTTAAAGACAGCACGGAACCTTAACACACATTTCACCTCGCTTCTGCACAGGTTAATTCTTCTTCTTCTCAACCTTTTAATGTGATGTACCCTCGAAGTCTTTCAGTATTGATCACGTACCCTTACCCACAATGCAGCGTCAGGAAGGGTAACAATAAATGCATGGTTTATTGACTTAGTTTATTAAGTTTAAATTGTGTTATATATGTGGAGCAGACACAATTTTTAATTAATATTAGTATGTTTCTATGAGGTAGTGTCGATAGGAACTGGTACCTCACAGGGAGACACTATATGTGACTAACATGCAATGCATTTACCAAAAAGGAACTATATCAGACAATTTTCGATCATTATGGCAGTGAACTAGTGTTGCTTGCAGCTAGTTGCAACTTGTAACTAGTAACAGTGATAAATAAGTCACTGTGTGTGTGAATAACATATAAGATAAGAAATCGGAGCAAATATTATAGGTTTGCAAGGTTGTGTGGCAACTGTAATCCAAGAGAGCTTCCTCTCAAGTGATATAAGTCCAAGAGTTTCCTTGTTAACGTTGTAAACGTGTCCTGGTTCTAGTGAAGGACACATTGTATACTACAAACGAATTTGCTGCTATTTAAAACTGAAGCATTTTGAGAAACCCGCCACGTACCCCAAAAATTCCTCTCACGTACCCTTGGGGGTACGCGTACCCCAGGTTGAGAACCCCTGCTCTAGGCATTCTATGATTGAAAAACTTAAGATTCTAAATAGGTTTTGTAATACCCATGAAATGAAGATAAATGTGCGTAAAACTAAATTTTTTGTAGTGAATGGTGACGATGAAGATAAACAGCCAATTAGGATAGATGATGTAGTGGTTGAAGCTTGTGATCGTTATGTATATCTAGGTAGTCCGTTTACAGCTGACGGGTCTGTTTCTTCTGCAATTAAAATTCATGCAGAAAACAAAATGTGTCATGTGCTAAAATTTGTTGCTTTTGTTAAAAAGAATAACGATGCTCTTTTTTATGTAAAATTCAAAGTATTTCAGGCTGCGCTCATGTCGACCTTGCTGTATGGTTGTGAGTCATGGCTTGGAGGAGATTTGAAGCCAGTTAACAAATTATACCTGTGGTGCGTCAAACAACTGTTAGGGGTGAGGAAGACCACTTGTAATGACTTGTGTTTATTAGAATTAGGATTACCCCCACTACGTGCCCTGGTCATCAGTAAACAGCGCAGGTTTTTTTTCACGTATGTGGAACGAAAGACAACACCTTGAGGACGATCCATTAGCCCACACCATACGCACTGTCTTGGGTTATAATTACCACACTGCCCGTCTCTTAAGGGATTTACTCAACAATAACATCGATGATTTACAAATTGCTTTTGACGACAGGAGAGAAAAAGTTTTGAATTCTGATTCATCAAGATTTCAACTTTATTGTATGTTGAACCCAAACTTAAAACCCCATGAAATCTATATAAAAGAATTGAGTATAAATGAGGCGCACCGTATATCCTGGACCAGAATACGAGTGAGCGGCCACTCGCTTGCTGTGGAAGAGGGCGGTGGAATAGGCGTGGGAGGGGCCGTTTGCCTATGGAAGAGCGCCTGTGTGAGTGTGGTGAAATCCAGTCCGAAAGGCACGTACTCGAACAGTGTCCTAAATCAGCTGGGCTGAGGCAACAATTTGGCATCACCACCATGGAGGAGTTACTTGTTGAAAGGCATGATTACGAGTTAGTGTGTGGTGTTATTCATAGTATACTGTCCCTGTATACTTCGATTGTAACGAATGATAATTGTTCAGGGTATAACCTATTGTACATGTATTAGGTTGGACCATATGACTAGTGTGACTATATTTAATTGTATTTTTTTTATTCTGTGGTCAATAAATCTTAATCTGAATCTGAATCTGAAATCTGTGTATGTGTGTGTGTGTGTGTGTGTGAGAGAGAGAGAGAGAGAGAGAGAGAGAGAGAGAGAGAGAGAGAGAGAGAGAGAGAGAGAGAATCAAGCAAGTCACTCTGTCACGGCGCCATCTTTCATCCTTTCCTTCACTAGTATTCTTCTTCTTTCCTCTCTCATCCTTCTCTTCCAGTACCCTCATCCTTCTCCTTATGCTTCCCAGTGATGCTTTCTATAATACACTAGAGATGTTTCGTCAATATTCATGAAGTCTGCCTCTACAGTATATGAAAAGTCCTTACTCTCACTTGAAGAAAGCTAGATAAAAGAGCGGCGTTAATGTCCAACTCACCAGAAAATAAATAGAGAAATGTTTTACGTAAGAAAGAACAAAATAGAGAATTGTTTTGTATAAGAGTGATGCTTTATATATGTTCATTAAATTTACTACACACATAATTAGTGTAGTATAAATGGCTTTGGTATGTCATCTCAGCCATCACAGACACCAAATTTGACCCTCTGGCTGTTCCTTCTCAGATATGAAAAAGAGAAACAAGTACTTATTTTCTTTATTCCTTTATGCAGGGGATACATTTAAGACTCAATAAAAACACCACTAACTCAGCTCACGTTCAGAACACAAACACAACATTAACAATAAACACATACTTTTAATCACTTTACATTTAAGACTCAATGAATGCACTATTAACTTTCAACTTACGTACAAAGCAAGCACAACAGTAACAGCAACATTAGATCAACAGGTGCAGGGGTGACAAGTAACGTGACACCTGCGCAGTAGACTAAGCTAAGTGAGAAAGCTAACACGGGAGGCTGAGGGTGTGCTGGTGGTCAGGGATGTACTCGTATCTGGTGGAAGGGTTGGATTTCCCAGGTGAAGATGGTCGGCTGCGGTCATGTGTCGTCATCAGGAGGGTCTGTGTGAGGTAACCAAAATATTTTCTTCACTGCTTGACATCTTTTTTCTCATAACTATCTGATAATTTTTAAGCCCTTCAGTACCATGACGCTTTTTCATATTTATTCTGTTATTCTGCTTACTATTTGGCGATTTTAAACAGCTTCAGATACTTATGTGAGAGATTAGAATAGTGAAGACTGTGGCCATTAATCTTCTGACCTCTATAGACCATACCTAATGTCAATAAATGGTCAAATGAAACCCAAAACTCAAGATAGAAATGTGTCCCGGTACTGAAGGGGCTAAACTCACATTTTCGTAGTGTAGTCTCTTAGATAATTTATTAGTAAAAAACTTCATTAATTTCGTATCTTCTTTTTTGTGTTTCCAAGGAAGCAATTCTTTTACTGTGGTTTAAATGTTACCGAGACATGTCCGTACCAGTGAAAGTATTAATGATTAGTGTTTAGCTTTACAGTAACCAATAATTCTAAAAAATGTGTACAAACAAATACCAAAAAAAGAAAACATTACAAGTATGAATTACATCTAGATGATAAGCGCTCTCAAACACAAACAAGAATAAAGTAATAGTTCACGGATAGCATGAAGAAAAACCACAAATCACGTGACGCTTGTACAGAAATCACCCTTACCCAGAATTCATTTGGTGTATGAAAGGTGTTGCGTCCACTCTAGCCTTTGTAAGGGATTGGATAGGAATTGCCGCAACAGTCACCAGACAGCCTGCAGCACCTCGCATTACCGCTTTCGTACCCCGGGCATTGTCTCCTGCAGTTGTCTGGAAAGCAAGGGATCGGCTATTGAAGAAAACCTACCGAGTTTTTATTGAATATTAAAAGCACTATTGCTATTGCTATTGTTGTTGTTTTTGTTGTTGGTGTTACTGCTGCTACTGCTGAGCCTGCTATTACTACTACTGCTACTACTACTACTACTACTACTACTACTACTACTACTACTACTACTACACCACCACCACCACCAACAACAACAACACCTACTACTACTACTACTGCTGCTGCTGTGCTTGCTGCTGCTGCTGCTGCTGCTGCTGCTGCTGCTGCTGCTGCTGCTGCTGCTGCTGCTGCTGCTGCTGCAACAACAACAACAACAACAACAACAACAACAACAACAACAACAGCTGCAACTGCTGCTGCTGCTGCTGCTGCTGCTGCTGCTGCTGCTGCTGCTGCTGCTGCTGCTGCTGCTGCTGCTGCTGCTGCTGCTGCTGCTGCTGCTGGTGCTGCTGCTGCTGCTGCTGCAACAACAACAACAACAACAACAACAACAACACAACAACAACTACTGCTGCTGCTGCTGCTGCTGCTGCTGCTGCAACTGCTGCTGCTGCTGCTGCTGCTGCTGCTACTGCTGCTGCTGCTGCTGCTGCTGCTGTTGCTGCTGCTGTTGTTGCTGGTGCTGGTGTTGCTGGTGTTGTTGGTGCAACAACAACAATAACAAATAAACAACAACAACAACAACAACAGCAACAACTGCTACTACTGCTGCTGCTGCTGCTACTGCTGCTGCTACTGCTACTACTGCTACTACTACTGCTGCTGCTGCTACTGCTGCTACTGCTACTGCTACTGCTACTGCTGCTGCTACTATTGCTACTGCAACAACAGCAACAACTACTACTACTACTACTACTACTGCTACTGCTGCTACTACTAAAAATAATAATGATGATGGTGACAATAATAATAATGATGATAATGGTAATAATAACAATAATAACAATAAAACAACAACAACAAAATAATAATAATAATAATAATAATAATAATAATAATAATAATAATAATAGTAATGATAATAATAATAATAATAATAATAATAATAATAATAATAATAATAATAATAATAATAATAATAATAATAATAATAATAATAATAATAGTAATAACAATAATAATAATAATGATAATAATAATAATAATAATAATAATAATAATAATAATAATAATAACAATAACAATAATAACAATAATAACAATAACAACAATAATAACAACAAGAACAACAGCAACCACAACAACAATGATGGTTAGAGAAAGCGATGCGTTATACTTACAGCGGGTGAACGAGTATTGGCCTGGACGTTGGAAGGGCCTGATGGAGCCTGTGATGCCTGGGCGGCCCGGGGAGACCAAGGGACTGACTCCAACTACTCCCGGTAAAGTCTGAGGTGGCACTCTTCCTGGGAGCGTCTGAACTCCCACTACTGCTGGTCTGGTCAAGGATGGATTTCTTCCCGGGAAGGTATCGAATCTCTCT
>NC_059287.1:2828552-2836052 GCF_017591435.1 Portunus trituberculatus
GGAGAGCAGCAACGCCAAAGACAACTTTCCTGCCATTGCTGCCATGGCGGCTGGGGACCGAGACAACCATTGCTTGTGTCTTCTCCGGCGCGAATGTCACTTGCCAGCGAGCACCCACTCCTTTATCACTCGTAGCTGCTGATTGATGGCCTCAGCAGCCCGCCCACTGTCCTGGCGTGGATAGGTATAGGAGAGGGTGCAGTCATCAGCATAGGCCATGACTCCTGGCAGTAGCTGGAGAAGATCATCCACGTAGATATTCCACAGGAGTGGGCCAAGAATTGAACCCTGTGGCACTGATGCCTCCACAGGCAGGGACTCAGATGTTTGCCCGTTGACAACCACCTTGAGGCTTCTGTCCTGCAGGTAATTTCCCAAGAGTCGTAGCAAGCCACCCTGGATGCCTTTAGCACGAAGCTTTTCTAGTAATCCGTTGTGCCATACTTTATCAAAAGCTCCTGCTATGTCCAAAGCAACCACTATAGTGTCCTTGCCGTCGTCGAGGGCGTCCTGCCAATGCCTGGTGAGAAGCATCATTAGGTCGGAGGTTGACCTTCCAGGTCTGAACCCAAACTGTTGGTCTGAGAGGAGGGCATTGTCCTTGAGATGGCTACACACCACCTCTGCCACGACCCTCTCAAACACTTTACCCACCACTGACAACAGGGATATGGGTCTGTAGTTTTTGGGTCCGTCCTGGAGCTTTTTGTGTGCAGGAACTACTCGAGCCTCCTTCCACACTGAAGGCCAGACGTTTTCCCGTACACAAGTTGTGAACTTGGGTGAGAGGGGCAGCCAGTTCCTGGGAGCATCGCTTCAGCAGGTGCGGGCTGATGTCATCAGGGCCGGTGGCTTTCTGTGTGTCCAGCCCCCGCAATAATCGCTTCACCTGCTGATGCGTCACCTCCACCATGGTGACAGTCTTCTCACATTGCTGGACCAGCTGAGGCGGTGGCTGCTGTGGATTCCCGACCTTCATTTTCCAGCAAACAAGGAAGCCAGCAACTGTGCCCTCTCCTTACTGCTGGTGGCGACAGTACCGTCCTGCTTGCTGAGGGGAGGGATGGATTCTTGGTGGCCAGTTCCTTGTTTGTCCTTAACAAGAGACCACCAAGTTTTGTTTCCTACGCCAGTGCCACACAGTTTCCGGCGCAGGCTTTCCTCCCACTTTTTTAAGGCCCACTTGCTGGTTACCACCATCCTCCTGCATGCAGCCCTGTGCAGGTCCTTGTTGCGCCGAGTCGGGTTCCTCTTGTAGCGGAGCCAGGCAGCATACTTTGCCTCGGCAGCAACACGGCAACGGTAGCCAAACCATGGCTGATCCGTCGATCTGGTGGTGTATTCCCTGTGTGGGACGTGGCGTCTCTGGAGGGCGAGAAGGTGAGAGGTGAGTGCAAGTGCTTCACTCTCTGCTCCTCCCTGTAGCAGAGTGGCCCATGGGGTGTGGGTCAGGTCGCGGCGCAGGAAGCCCAGTCTGCTTTGTTCCACAGCCAGATGGTGCGGGTGGTGGCCTCGTCCTGAGCCACGCCCACTTCCAGCTGTGTCAGTACAGCGTGATGGTCAGAGCTGCCCACGAGCCCCAGCTGATGACACTGAAGCTTGTCTTCCTGGTAGTCTGAGATGACAGGGTCTAATGTCCCTCCTCGTTCATGTGTGGGGAAGGTGACATGATCTGTCAGACCCTGCACCTCAGGAGATTCTCGTAGGCGTCTCTTTCCAGGTGGTGATTGAGATCCCCCACAATCAGCACGTGGCTGCAGCTGTGTGCCATCATCAGGTTGTCTAAGGTCTCAGTCAGGTACAGAGTGAGTCAGGCCCTTGTCGCGGGGGGCGATACAGGGCACACAGCAGGAGGGCTGAGCGGTCTGCCAGCATTACTCGGAAGTACATCATCTCCATCATTGGAGGCGTGTCTATGTCGAGTAGCTGGGCCTGCATTCCTTCCTTGAAGCAGACAGCCACTCCACCTCCTGTTCGCTCCTGTCGGTCCCTCCTCACCCAGTGGGTGAAGCCCTGCATCCTGCCATACGTGGGCTCCACCTCACTGTTCAGCCATGTCTCGGTCACCACAACAACGTCTGCATTGTGTCTGGTATAAGTCTGCAAGGTTAGTCCGGAGACCACGGACGTTGCTAGAGACGACCTTTAGTGTGCGGCTCTCTCTCTCTCTCTCTCTCTCTCTCTCTCTCTCTCTCTCTCTCTCTCTCTCTCTCTCTCTCTCTCTCTCTCTCTCTCTCTCTCTCTCTCTCTCTCTCTCTCTCTCTCTCTCTCTCTCTCTCTCTCTCTCTCTCTCTCTCTCTCTCTCTCTCTCTCTCTCTCTCTCTCTCTCTCTCTCTCTCTCTCTCTCTCTCTCTCTCTCTCTCTCTCTCTCTCTCTCTCTCTCTCTCTCTCTCTCTCTCTCTCTCTCTCTCTCTCTCTCTCTCTCTCTCTCTCTCTCTCTCTCTCTCTCTCTCTCTCTCTCTCTCTCTCTCTCTCTCTCTCTCTCTCTCTCTCTCTCTCTCTCTCTCTCTCTCTCTCTCTCTCTCTCTCTCTCTCTCTCTCTCTCTCTCTCTCTCTCTCTCTCTCTCTCTCTCTCTCTCTCTCTCTCTCTCTCTCTCTCTCTCTCTCTCTCTCTCTCTCTCTCTCTCTCTCTCTCTCTCTCTCTCTCTCTCTCTCTCTCTCTCTCTCTCTCTCTCTCTCTCTCTCTCTCTCTCTCTCTCTCTCTCTCTCTCTCTCTCTCTCTCTCTCTCTCTCTCTCTCTCTCTCTCTCTCTCTCTCTCTCTCTCTCTCTCTCTCTCTCTCTCTCTCTCTCTCTCTCTCTCTCTCTCTCTCTCTCTCTCTCTCTCTCTCTCTCTCTCTCTCTCTCTCTCTCTCTCTCTCTCTCTCTCTCTCTCTCTCTCTCTCTCTCTCTCTCTCTCTCTCTCTCTCTCTCTCTCTCTCTCTCTCTCTCTCTCTCTCTCTCTCTCTCTCTCTCTCTCTCTCTCTCTCTCTCTCTCTCTCTCTCTCTCTCTCTCTCTCTCTCTCTCTCTCTCTCTCTCTCTCTCTCTCTCTCTCTCTCTCTCTCTCTCTCTCTCTCTCTCTCTCTCTCTCTCTCTCTCTCTCTCTCTCTCTCTCTCTCTCTCTCTCTCTCTCTCTCTCTCTCTCTCTCTCTCTCTCTCTCTCTCTCTCTCTCTCTCTCTCTCTCTCTCTCTCTCTCTCTCTCTCTCTCTCTCTCTCTCTCTCTCTCTCTCTCTCTCTCTCTCTCTCTCAGACAAATCTCTCTTTTATTTCAAAGCTCTATACAGGGATACATTTCAGATTAAGAAATTAGTGACTCTTCTTCACTTAAGGAACACAAACAAACAGCAGCATCAGATCAAGGTGTCGCAGGGAGAGTGTAGTAGGAGTGTCCAGGTTATTGAGGCTCTGGCAGCAGGCATGTGTGGTGAAGCAACAACTGGAAGGGATAACATAGCCTTGAGTTAGTATGAGGGAATACAAAAGGGAAATAAGATAAACGGTATGTCCTTTACTTTGTTTATGACTGATTATCTGATTTAAACCCTTTCAGAACTACAGACACTTTCCTAAACCTCGTAAAATCATCTTATTAATCAGGAGAGGAGTAAATGGAGATACAATGCTAGTTAATTTTTCAATTCTTCTTTATGTATCTTTTATAATGGTATCCGGAGTGAAGGAGGCTATTATTATTATCGTTGTACTCAGGTTAGAGTAAAGGATGGTAAAAGCGAAATAGTAAGTTATGATGATCAGAGCTGAATGACAAACTTTAATTTATAGTGAGGGAAATTAGACCAACATTCATCGTGGTCTACACTTCTGCAGTACCTCTGATTCACCAGCCGTACGGTCCTATTGGGGGACGGGGTGGATATGGCCCTGGGATTGGTGGACCTGGCCATGGGTATGGTAAGGGTATCGGCCTTGGCCCAGGCGGCGGGAATGGCCCTGGAGGGATGGGAGACAAGGGATTCGCAGCGGCGTGGGAGGCAACCAGGACAGCCGCCAGCACCACCAGCAGCCACAGCAGACGCATTGCGAGGCTGTGTTGACGAAGGAAGAAGTCAAGCAACACTGAGCTTACATAGATTCTTGCCCGCTATATCATCTCTCACTCCCCCTTCCCTGATAGACCGCTACCTTTGGGGACCTGCCTGTGTCCTCGTGTGGTATTCCCGCCGGTGTTGCGTGTGGGACTCCCTGCTGTCTTAATTCACGTTATTTATATCCCAAGTGTTTTTTTTTTTTTAATGCATTTTGGTTCTGTGTTATGTCATGTTATAATGCTAGGCTGTGTTATGTTAGGATTATGAGCAATAGAAGAAGAAAGGATATGAGAAACGAGGAGACGAGGAGAAGGAGGGAAAACAAGGAACAACTCAAATATAGGCATAGAATAAGTGAAGGAAAGAAAACCATAGAGCAGAAGAAGAAGGAGATAAAAAACGAAAAGGACATGAGGAGAAAGAGAAGATATGATAAAGGAAAAAAGAGGAGGAGGAGGAGGAGTATAAGTAGGAATAGGAGGACATGAGGAGAAAGAGGAAGTGATAAAAGAAAAAGTGTGATAATAGAGGAGGAAGTGGGGGAGGAGAACGAAAAGGAGGAAGTACAGAGGAGGAGGAGAAGTAGGAGTAAAAGTAGGAAAAGAAGGAGGAGGAGGAGGAAGAAGAAGAGCAGAGGAGGAGGAGGAGGAGGAGAAGGAGTAGAAGTAGCAGGAGGAGGAGGACGAGGAGGAGGAGGAAGAAGAAGAAGAGGAGGAGGAGGAGAAGGAGGCGTTTGCTATTCACGAGCTCACCCACACACCTCCTCTTTCCACTTCATCACATATTGATAGAAGATTCCTTATGAATTGACAGGTTTTTGTGAACTCACTTTGGCTTCAGTGTTGATTTTTTTATGTGCAGTTCACTTTAGCCGTGAATGAGATTTAACCTGTGAAACTACTACTACTACTACTACTACTACTACTACTATTACCATACTACTATACTACCACTTCCTGTATTAATTATATAAATAACACATACATTGTTCTTTTAAAAGTTTATGCGTGGATACATTCAGGGTTAATGAAAGCGTTGACTCCTCGTAAAGAATTCCAACACCAAGACGAAAGCAGCCTTAAAAGATGAGCAGGTGTTGCTTGCAGCTGTCCAGGTTAATGAGTTTCCAGTATCAGGCAAGTGTCGAGTCCAGGTGAGGCGTGAGGCGGCTGTGAAGGATGACCAAACAGTGAGTCAGTGCAAGGGAATAAATGGTAAATTGATAAACAGCATTACAGTATTTGTTCTTCCCTAAAGAGTCTGCGGTAAAGTATATACTAATTTAAAGAAAGATAAAGGCGAAATGGAGAGTTAAGGTGACGAGAGCAGGTTAGTGTTACGTTAACCCCTTCAGTACCATGACACATTTTCACATATTTTTTACATACTATTTGGCGATTTTATACAGCTTCAGGAACTTATGTGGAATTGAAATAGTGAAGACTGGCTTTTATTCTTTTGTTCTTTATAAAACCCTCCTAATGTCAATAAAATCGTCTGACCTAACCTAACCTAAACTTTTGGTTGAAGTGCGTCTTAGTAATGAATGGGTTAAAAGGACGAAGGCTCTAGGGATGACAGGCTGTAATGAAGAGAAGGGAGTTGTTTCGCTGCTGATCCCACCTTGCGTCCCTGCACTCAGCGCCAAGGGTAAGGCCGTGGGGGGAAGGGACGTGGAAATCCTGGTCTGGGGAAGGGTCGGGGTATGGGTGGTCGTGGGAATCCACCAGGGAATCGCTGTCCTCCAGGGAAGTACGAAGTAGCAGCGGCGGGCAAGACAGCCAAGACGGCAGCCGCCAGAGCCACCAGGAGCCACGACAGACGCATTACTGGTGCTGTGTGTTGACGCGGGGAAGGAACAAGTCGCCTCACTGTGGTGTCTAGCGGGTTTCTTGCTGCCTTTAAGACATCCCGGTGCCCTTCCCTGTCTGAAGGAACCTGATTGCCTATACCTCTTAAATTCCGCACCCCACACTGCTCCCCTCCCGTGGTGTTGCTTCATCTGGGAATCCCCTCCCCCACTGTTATTATCTTTATTAATATCCTTGGATGTTAGTCTGTGTTTATGTTGAAGTCATGTTATTTTTTTTTTTTTTATGCAAGAAGGGAGACTCGCCAAGGACAACAAAAAAGATGAAAAATAAAGGCCCAATGGATTGCCAGGTGCCTTAAAGTTAGTTATGTTGTGTGGAAAAGTTAAGTTAGTGAGGACATTGTGACAAATTCCTCCCTACTGTGAAACTAGTCAGGAATAAAGTACTCTTTCCTGAGGCCGTCTTCCCTTCATCACCTTCCTCCACATTAGATTTGGTTAGGCCAGGTTAGTTTACTCACGCTGCCTTGACTTACATTAGCAGATGACAGATTCTCCTTTCTTTCAGTATTCAGGTTAGGTTTGGTTAGATTAGATTAAGTTAGATCAAGTTAAGTATAGTTACGCTGCCTTGACTTACCTTAGCATACCACAGAGTAACTTTTTTCTCAGTATTTTCATTGTCACAGTTAGATTAAGTTTTGATCAAGTTAGGTTAGGTTCAGGCCGGTTTGGTCTACTTATACGCTACCTTGACTTACGTTTGCAGATGATAGAGTAACTTTTTTCAGTATCTACTTTGTCATTTAAGTTTGGTTAGATTAGATTATTTTATTACTATTATTGTTATTGGGGCCGCCGTGGTACAGTGGAAACATGCGTGCTTTGGGGTCCGAGGGGTCTCCAAACGCACGGGTTCGAATCCTGTCCCCGGTCCGAATGTAGGCTTCCTCACTCGGGGCAATGGTTTCCTAGCGGGTGGGCTTTGAGATAGGAGGTACCCCAAAAAATATTCCCTTTAGCCCATAAATTCCCGTGAAAAGCCCATATGGTATAAATAAAAAAAAAAAGAAAAAAAAAAAGATTACGTTTGGTTGCTACCTTGCCTTACGATAGCATAAAACAGAGTAACTATTTTCAGTATCTAGTTTGTCATTTAAGTTAGGTTTGGTTAGATGAGATTAAGTTAGAGCAGATTAAGTTTGCTTACGCCACCTTGACTTATCCTATAATAGATTTTCTTTTTCCTTCATTATTTACATTGTCAGAGTTAGCTAAAGTTCTGATGAAGTTTTGTTAGGCTCAGTTAGGTTAGGTTTGGTCACGCTGACTTGCTTTGCGTTAACAGATGATAAGTAACCTCCTGTTAGTATTTACATCGTCAAGGTTCCCAGGCTCCATTTTGTATGTTTATTTAATGTTTGTGGGAACGGATATTTGTAAAGAGGAAACACAGCTGTGGATGCTTTTGTAAACACGCCGCCTTACAGAGAAGTGCGTAGGAGCTGCTGCTGCTACTGCTGCTGCTGCTGTGTTGTTGTTTCTGTTACTATCATAATTTTTATCATTGTCGTTATCATTATCATTATCATTGTTATTGTTATTATTGTTATTATTGATATTATTATTATTATTATTATTATTATTATTATTATTATT
>NC_059287.1:2838552-2851052 GCF_017591435.1 Portunus trituberculatus
TTTTTATCACGAGTTTTGGGTGTGATGTGACGATTTCATTGACATTAGGAAGGGTCTTTGGAGATCAGAAGATTAATGGCAACAAAAATAAATAAAAGGCCCACTACATTGCCAGTCCTCTTAGCCCCTTCAGCACTGGGACGCATTATTTTTTATCACGAGTTATTGATATTAGGAAGTGTCTATGGAGATCAGAAGATTAATGATCAGTCTTCACTATTTCAATCCCCCACATAAGTTTCTGAAGCTGTATAAAATCACCAAATATTAACCAGAATAAATATGAAAACGTGCCATGGTACTGCAGGGGATAAAAATTAATAGATATAGCATCCATTACCGCAGCGCCTTACCACTGAAACAACTGTGATATTGGTAACAGTGATAACAATGTAATAACTGTAATATTCCGAGTAACACATCTCACATAACAACACCAACAAAACAGTAATTGATATGGGGATGGGAAAGCCGTGATTGGGGAGGGTCTTTCCACGCTGCTTGGGAAAGGAAGTGACGGGAAGTGATAGAGAGAGAGAGAGAGAGAGAGAGAGAGAGAGAGGGAGTGATGAAGAAATAGAGAGAGAGAGAGTTAGATTATGATGTTTTCGAAAGCACTCGTGAAGACTCATCAGTTATTTTGAGCGTGTTGTTTGTCAAGTCAGGCGCGTGTGTTGTGTGTTGATGTATGCAGTTGATTTGTTGTCTTGTTGTGTAAGATGCGGATAGAAGTATAGAATAGTGTCTGATAGTAATAGTTGGTGTGTGCATAGTGTTTGTTTTAGGTCTATTTATTTGATTATTTATTTCTTCACCTATTTTTTTCCGCTTATTTTTAACCCCTTCAGTACTGAGACACATTTTTACCATGATTTTTGTGTATGATTAGATGATTTTATTAGCATTACGAAGGGTCTATGGAGGGCAGAAGATTAATGGCTACAGTCTTCACTATTTTAATCCCCACATAATTTTCTGAAGGTATATAAAATCACCAAATAGTAAGCAGAATGACCTTTATAGACCTAATGCCAATAAAATGGTCTAATCGTACACAAATCTCAAGATAGGAATGTGTTTCAGTATTGAAGGGGTTAATTCATTCACTGTACTTATCTTCTGCGTCTACCTGTCATACTAATTACTCGTTTGTTTACCTGTTGAATCACTATCTATCTATCACCCTTATGTGTTTACCTGTCTTTGATTATTATTAATCTCTACCCACTTGTTAACTAAATCACTTTGTACCTATACTTTTTTTTACACTTATGTGGTTTATCAAGTAGTCAATTACCTATCTTTTTACCTGCTAATTAACCCCTTCAATACCATGACGCGTTTCCTTATTCATTCTGCTTACTATTTGGTAATTTTATACAGCTTCAGAAACTTATGTGGGGATTGAAATAGTAAAGACTGTGGCCATTAATCTGCTTCCCTCCATAGACCCTTCCTAATGTCAATAAAATGGTCTAATGGCACCCAAAACTCAAGGTAAAAAAAAAAGCGTCTTAGTACCGGAGGCGTTAAAGTCACTATACACTTATCTATGGTCACCTATCTAATAAATTACTGATCTAGGCTCTATAGACCCTTCCTAATGTCAATAAAATTTAATCATACCCAAAACTCAAGGTAAAAAAAAGTGTCTTAGTACCGGAGGAGTTAAAGTCACTATACACTTATCCCTATCTATACTCACCTATCTTAAAAAGTACTGATCTGACCTCCATAGACCTTTGCTAATGTCAATAAAATGATCTAACCGTACCCAAACTCAAGGTAAAAAAAAGCATCCCAGTTTTGGAGGAGTTAATGTCACTATACACTTATCCCTCTCTACGTTTACCTATCTAATAACTTACTGATCTGACCTCCATAGACCCTTGTTAATGTCAATAAAAATCCAATCATACCCAAAACTCAAGGTAAAAAAAGCGTCCCAGTACTGGAGGAGATAATGTCACTATACAATTATCTATGCTCACCTATCTAATAAATTACTGATCTTACCTGATAGCGGAGAAGGTTACAGGGTTACAGGGTGGGTTGAGGCGTGGGGCGGGAAAGCATAGGGAAGGTGCGCAGTCTTAACGTGTCCAACTCAGCCTGAAGGTCAAGGATAGTGGAGTGACGCTGCCTGACCTGCGCTGATAGGTCATTACAGGCCATCACTCGACGCAACCTGTAAAGAAGAAGGTTGAAGATTGTTGTTGATTGTGGTGGTGGTGGTTGGTTGGTTGGTGTTGATAGTGGTGTTAGTAATAGTGGTAGTGGTGGTGGTGATGGGTGGTTGGTCTTCTTAGTGGTGTTGGTAATAGTGATAGTGGTAGTAGTGGTGGTGGTGGTGATATGTGGTTGGTGTTGTTAGTGGTGTTGGTAATAGTGGTAGTGGTGGTGGTGGTGATGAGTGGTTGGTGTTGTTAGTGGTGGTGTTGATAATAGTGGTAGTAGGATGGTGGTGGTGTTATTTGTAGTAGTATTTCTTTTACCTTCATTCAATTTATTCTTCCCTTTTATCTATCTATCTACTTTTTATCTATCTTTTTATTTAGTGTTTCCTTTATCCGGACACTCTTGTATCTATCTCTCTTCCTTTACGTCCGTCCGCTCTTCCTTTTTTTCATTTCCTTCTTCTATCACTTTTTCTTTCACTACCTCTTAGCAACCACTATCTATAAATTACTCACATTCCTGTCTTATCATTTTTTTCTTATTCTTTCAGGTTTTCCCCTTTATCTCTCTCTCTCTCTCTCTCTCTCTCCTTCCCTTGTTTGTTTTTCTTGCTTGTGTGTTTCGTTGTCTTGTTTTGTTCGATTCTTTTATTTTTTCATATACCACGTGGGCTTTTCACGGGAATTTTTGGACTAAAGGTGATATTTTTTGTGGTACCTCCTATTTCAAAGCCCACCCGCTAGGAAACCGTTGCCCCGAGTGAGGAAGCCCAACCTACACTCGGACCGTGGACAGGATTCGAACCCGTGCGCTTGGAGACCCTCGGACCCCAAAGCACGCATGGTTCCACTGTACCACGGCGGAACCTATATATTGGTTTGCTCCTTTCTGCTTTTATTTGTTGATGTTTATTAGAAGTTGTGTACTTTTCGTCTTCAACTTGATTTACTTCTATTTACTTATTTTTTTTTCTGTACTTTTAAAAATATTCTCTGTTCTTTAAGAGTGGAATGAACTGATAAACAAAGATATATATCACTTTATTTTCTTTTTGTAGTTGTTATTTTTTGCTATTTTTCTTATTTCTCCTCTTTTCTTCTTCATCTCTCCCACTGCTTCGTTTACTCGCTTTCTTCCTTATTCCCTCGGGTTGTAAATCTTTCATTCTCTCATCTTTCTTTCTTTTTTTTTTTCTTATATTTCCCCCTCTTCTCCATCTTCCACTGTTTCATATCCTCTTCTTCCTTATTCCCTCAATCTTTAAATCTTTCATTCTCTCATTTTCCTTTTTTTTTTTCGTCTTCTCTCTCTCTCTCTCTCTCTCTCTCTCTCTCTCTCTCTCTCTCTCTCTCTCTCTCTCTCTCTCTCCCTTCCCTGCCCCCCACTCACGCACCTGGTTTCCTGCTCGGCCAGATGCACCTCGGGCTGGGCTTGCGTCACTTGAGCCTGAAGGTCGTCAATTTCTCGCGCCAGTTCGTCCACCTGTTTCTGCAAGTGATTTACTCTTCGCCGGGAGCGCCGCACCCCTCGCTCCACCTTGCTAGAGGCTGCAGCGGCACTCTCTGCCCTCTGTCCCTGTAGCTGTGGACGGAGGTGAGGGAGGAAGAGGTGAGCGTTGTGAATGGTGAGATTTGAGTTTGTGGTGAGGAATTTGAGGTTGTTGGTGAATTGGTTGGTTGTTACGTGCATATATAAGAACTTAATAGTATGCCATAGCACACCGCTATTCTTTTAACCCCTTCCATATTCATTCTGCTTACTATTTGGCGACTCTATACAGCTTCAGAAACTTAAGTGGGGGTTAAAATAGTGAAGACTCCGGCCATTAATCTTCTGACCTCTATACACCTTTCCTAATGTCAATAAAATCGTCTAATTACACCAAAAAATAATAATAAAGATGTGTTACAATACTGAAAGGGGTTAATACATTCCTCACTTACAGAACAAGAGCGAAGCAATCTCACACATGGTTCACGGTTTCGAATCCTGTTTTTGAGTACCGTCACAGGGGCAGTCTTTCCCGGTGGTAGTCACTCACCAACTACCAAACTGGACAGGAGTGAGTGTCTCTCCTTGGGGCGTGGCTTACCTGCTGGAGGCGCTGCAGGGAGGCGTAAAGGTGTGAAGGGTCCTTCTGCTCGCCCCCCTCTGCTACCGCCGCTGTGATCACGTCCCGCCCCACCTGTGACGCACCTCAATGTTACTGCAGGTATTTTTCTAGGAGGGCTAAGTTAGGTTTGATTAAGCCGAGATTTATTCAGTTTATTAATTGATTTTAATGTAGGGTAGATTAGGTTAGGCTCAAATAGATTAGGTATAGATTAATTCAGTTTTATTTGTTCATTTTATTTCACGATAAGTTATGTCAGGTTAGGTTCAGTTACGCTAAGATTCACTTCACTAATTTATTTCAAGGCAGTTCATCTTTTTTTTTTTTTTTGTAATATTTAAGAAAAATAAGCGTTTTCATTCTAGCACTACATCAGATTAGGTTAGGTTAAGTTCTAAAATTTTGATTAATGTAGTAGATAATATGTATGGTATGGTTAGGTTAGGTTAGGTTTGGTTAGATTTTGATTGATTCAGTAAATTGAGTACATGATTAGTAAGATTTTGATGAATTCAGTAAATAGTGTGTATGGTTAGGTCAGGTTGATTAGTAAGGTTTTGATGAATTCAGTAGAAAGTGTGTATGGTTAGGTCAGGTTACGTTAGGTTTGGTTAGGTTTTGATTGATTCAGTAGATAGTGTGTATGGAGTGTGTGGGAGTGTGTGGCGCTGTGTTTAAGATGACCCGTGTTGAATTGATAGCCTGGTGGTTATACAGACTTTTCTTCACTGAATGACAGTAACGTTGATGTAAACAAAGATAATTCAGAAATGCACTTATTAACTCAAGAACGTCGATCCTCTCACCTTAAAAGTGTTGATGTGATGAAGGTCTTGTCTTGCCAGCTCCACCTCCAGCTGTAGTTGTTCTCGCAGTGTCCTTAATTTCTCCGCTTCTTCCCCTTCGCCCTCCGTGCCTTCCTTCCCCGCACTCTCTACACACCGCTGTTAATGAACAAGTCTTTTGAAATGCTGGGTTAAATTTTTGTACGAGTTTCCCTTTCTATATTTTCGTTTTTTATGATACGTAATTTGTGTTTCGTTTTCTTTCATGGATAAAATGTAAGTTATCTTTTATTTATTTTCTTTGTTATTAATTTTACTGTACTGTATTTGTTATTATTATTATTATTATTGCTGTTTGAATATTCATTTGTCCATTCTCTCTCTCTCTCTCTCTCTCTCTCTCTCTCTCTCTCTCTCTCTCTCTCTCTCTCTCTCTCTCTCTCTCTCTCTCTCTCTCTCTCTCTCTCTCTCTCTCTGCTATCATCACTCTCTGCTATGCATCACGAAAGACGAACTACTACTACTACTACTACTACTACTACTACTACTACTAAGATATCAACAACTTTTCTATCTATTTACTTTATCCATCTATCTATCTATCTATGTATCTATTTATTTATCTATATGTAACGACTACTACCATTACTTAGTGCACCTATCTACATATCTATCCAGTCTATCTATCTATCTTTCGTACTACCACCACCATCACCATCACCACCACCACCACCACCACCACCACCACTTTACCTCAGCCATGTTCTCCAGGCGCCTCAGTTCTTCGTTTCTCACCAGGCAGGAGTTGGTGAAGTCCGGCCTGAGGTTTTGTGTCATGGCTAGCAGGTCTACCTTCACCTGGCGTCCCCGCAGTACCAGCACCATCTCCGCGTCCTCGTCCACCTGTCGCAGCTCCTTCGTGGTGTGCTCGATGGCCGCCTCCAGCTGGTTAGGTGAGGTTAGGTTAGGTTAGGTTAGGTTAGGTTGAGTGAGAAAGGTTTGGATTGGTTAGTTTGGTTTTAGTAGCTATATGTAGTGGTAGTAGTACGTAGTTATTGTTGTTGTAGTAGTAGTAGTAGTAGTAGTAGTAGTTGTAGTTGTTGTTGTTTTTTTTGTTGTTGTTGTAATAGTAGTAGTAGTAGTAGTAGTAGTAGTAGTAGTAGTAGTAGTAGCAGAAGTAGTAGTAGTAGTAGTAGTGGTAGTGGTGGCAGCAGTAGTAGTAGTGTAGTAGTAGTGGCAGCAGCAGCAGCAGCAGCAGTGGTGGTGTAGTAGCAGGCAGCAGGAGTAATGGCAGTGGTAGAGTAATGAGTAGTGGTGGTAATGGCAGTAGTGGTGGTGGTGGTGCAGTGGTAGTGGTGGCAGCAGTTAGTGGTAGTAGCAGCAGTGGTAGTAGTAGTAGTAGTAGTAATAGTAGAAGTGGTAGTAATAGTGAAGTAGTAGTAATAATAGAAGTTAGAAGAAGTAGGAGAAATGGAAGAAGTATTAGTACGAGTATTAGTAGTTGTAGTAGTAGTAGTAGTAGTAGTAGTAGTAGTAGTAGGTTTGGTTGAGTTAGGTAGTTAGGTTTGGTTAGGTTAGGTTAAACCCTTCAGTACCATGACGTATTTCTATACTCATTCTGCTTGTCATTTTTTTTTTTCTAATGCAAGAGGGAAACTAGCCAAAAGCAACAAAACATTAAAAAAACTCCCACTAAAATGCAAGTTCCCTAAAAGATTCACAAAGAATTAACCAGAACACAGGGACAAATGTCTTCAAACCTATGTGGGGATTAAGATCGTGAAAACTGTGGCCATTAATCTCCATAGACTCAAGCTAATGTCAATAAATCCTCTAAACATACCCAAAACTCAAGGCAAAAAATGAATGCTAGTACTGAAGAGTTTAAGCAGGAAAAGTGTGGTTGGGTTAGGTTGAGTTGGGTTACGTTGGGTGAAGTGAGAAAGTTGGGATTGACCGGGTTAGGTTGTTTATACTCGTCCTATATGTTATTTTAAGTTAAGTTAGGTGTGATAGTGTTTGGTTAGGTTAGGTTTGGGTTGGGCTGAATTTGGTTTCGTTAGGTTGTTTTGGGTTAGGTTAGGTGAGGTGAGGTTAAGCTAGTTCAGATTAGGCATACCTTGATTTACTTTTTTTGGGGGTTGAGATGTTATGGATGTTATACAATTCTTTGTAATGTAAACCCAACCCAACCCAACCTAACCTAACCTTACCTTACCTTACCTTACCTAATCTAACCTTACCTTACCTAACGAACCTAACCTAACCTAACCCAACCCAACCCAACCCAACCCAACCTAACCTAACCTAACCTTACCTTACCTAATCTAACCTTACCTTACCTAACGAACCTAACCTAACCTAACCTAATCTTAACCTAACATAACATAACCTAACCCAACCTAACCTAACTTCTAACCTAACCTTACCTAACCTAACATAACCCAACCTAACCTAACCTAACCTAACAAAACACTATCTCCACATCTTTAGTCCTGCACCTGCTTCGCCTCCTTCAGTAGCTGCGTCTTGTGAGTGTCCATGGCCTGAAGGTGGGCGGTGGCGGAGGCCCTCTTGCCGGCGGCGTCATCCTGCTCCTCCAGCAACTCCTGACGGCGACGACGATGGCGCAGGAAGAGTCGCCAGGTCCTGATGCCTCCTGCCAGCCCCTCAGGCATGGACTCCTCCACAGACCTGCTTGGTGAATAGTAGCAGTAGAAGTAGCAGCAATAATAGTAGTAGTAGTAGTAGTAGTAGTAGTAGTGGTAGTAGTAAGAGTAGTAACTGAATGTGTTATAAGGTATGTTTGTGTGTTCTGGAATGTTTTAACGAATAGTAGTAGTAGTAGTAGTAGTAGTAGTAGTAGTAGTAGTTGTTGTTGTAGCAGGAATAGATGGAAGAATTAGAGAGGGATGGAAGTGAAAAAAAAAGATGAGTGAGAACGAATGACTGGAGCAACAATAAAAAAAAAAAAAAAACAAGAAGGAAAAGTAAAGAGAAATGCCAGGAAACTCAATACAAAGAAGAACAATAGTAACGGAAAAAAATAGTAGTAGTAGTAGTAGTAGTAGTAATTAAAAGTAGTAGTAGTAGTAGTAGTAGTAGTAGCAGGTAAAGTAGTAGTAGTGATTAAAAGTGGTGGTAGTGGTAGTAGTAGTGCATTAAAGTAGTAGTAGTAGTAGTGGTGATTAAAAGTGGTGGTGGTGGTGGTGATTAAAATAGCAGTAGTAGTAGTGATTAAAGTGGTGGTGGTGGTGGTGGTAGCAGCAGGTGGTGGTGAGTGGTGGTGATTAAAAATGGTAGTGGTAGTAGTAGCAGCAGTAGTAGTGATTAAAAGCAGCAGTGGTGGTGGTGGTGGTGGTGAGATTAAAAAGCAGTGGTGGTGGTGGTGGCAGCATTAAAAAGCAGCAGTAGTGGTGGTGGCAGTGGTGGTGGTGGTGTGATTAAAATGGTGGTGGTGGTGGTGGTGGTGTGGTGGTGGTGGTGGTGGTGCAGATTAAGCAGTGGTGGTGGTGGTGGTGATTAGAATGGTGGTGCAGGTGGTGGTGGCAGTGGTGGCAGTAGTGATTAAAATGGTGGTGGTGGTGGTGTGATTAAAAATGGTGGTGGTGGTGGTGGTAGTAGTGAATTAAAAGTAGTAGTGGTAGTAGTAGTGATTAAAAGTGGTGGTAGTGGTAGTGAGCAGTTAAAAAGTAGTAGTAGTAGTAGTAGTAGTAGTAGTAATTAAAAGTAGTAGTAGTAGTAGTGATTAAAAGTAGTAGTAGTAGTAGTAATTAAAGTAGTAGTAATAGTAGTAGTAGTAGTAATTAAAAGTAGTACTAGTAGTAGTAGTAATAGTAGTAGTAGTACCTGAGGTCGTCACTGTGAGAAGTACTGCTGGGGGGCCGGGAGGGACGAGCTGAAGTACGACCAGTGGCGCTCAACTTCTGTTAATGAAGGGAAAGTAGAGGTAAACACACAGGTGACAAACACACAGGTGACAAACACACAGGTGATAGACACAGGTGGTTAGTAGGTGACTGATTAATAGATTCAGGTTAACCCCTTCAGTACCATGACTCGTTTCCACATTCATTCTGCTTACTATTTGATGATCTTATACAGCCTCAGAAACATGTCAGGAGGGATTAGAATAGTGAAGACGTGTGGCCATTAATCTTCTGACCTCCATAGACTCTTGCTAATGGAAATAAAATGGTTTAATTGTTCTCAAAAACTCGTGGTAAAAATGCGCCTCAGTGTTGAAGGGGTTAAGGAAAGTGATGGAAAGAGTGTATGGGTTAAAACAACAGAATACTATTTCGATTTACCGAGAGAGAGAGAGAGAGAGAGAGAGAGAGAGAGAGAGAGAATTAATCTTTTTGTCTGTTTGTATATATGTATGCCTGTTTGTCAACCTATTGAAATATCTATCTTCCTACGTGTCTATACATCTTATCAGTTTATTTATCTATAGATCTGTAACTTATCTATTTTTCTGTATTTCATCTATCTATCTTATTTATATCCATTTATCTATCTCCGTACTCATTTATCCATCAATCTATCTATCTATCTATTTATCTATCTATCCATCCATCCGTCCATTCTCTCTCTCTCTCTCTCTCTCTCTCTCTCTCTCTCTCTCTCTCTCTCTCTCTCTCTCTATCCATGTATTATCTCACCTCAGGCGTGGCGGGGGAGACTGTTCTATTCCTGGAGGGGCTGCTGAGGGAGGCGTAGCTGGGGAGGCGGAGGGGCGTGGGAGGGCCGGACGTACCGCCTCCTTCCCCCTTACCTGATGAGGGGTCCAGGTGCCGCCCCCCGCCCTGCACTCTCTTGCTGTGGCGGGGGGGGCGCAGGGTTGTTAGAGGATAGGTAGAGGAGGGTTAGTTAGTAGATTAAGTAGAAAAGTAGGGTGGGTAGAGAGAGAGAGAGAGAGAGAGAGAGAGAGAGAGAGATTGAAGTCACGAAGTACAGTATATACGTAAACAGAGATCTAATTACACCTGTCTATCTTGTTTTGACTCACCTTTCTCCTCCCCCACACCCAAAGCCACTCCACACACACACACACACACACACACACACACACACACACACACACACACACACACACACACACACCTGTACAAGGCCAACAGGTGATTGTACTGGTCTATGGGGAGGTTGATGAGAGCTCGTCGTAACACCAGCTCCTCCTCCTTCAGTTGCTCCTGTAGGCGTTCCTGGCGGGTCCTTGCTCTCCCCTCCTCCCGCCGCGTGTTGAACTCCTCCGTCGTTGCCTGCTGCACCTTCTCCTCCACCTGTGAAGAGAGGAACTACGTGATTTCTGGGAGTTCAAGGTGTGTGTGTGTGTGTGTGTGTGTGTGTTCCTTAAATATTGACTTCATATTCCCCCTTTCACACTTTCATCTCTTTTTATCCATTTATTTCTTTATTTTCTTTCCACGTTTCATCAGTTCTTTCCCATTATTATCCCTTCCTTGCTCTGTTCTTCTGTTTTCTCTTATTTTGATCCATGCTTTCCCTTGTTCTTACGTTTATCGAGTGTCCTTCCTCCTCTTGTCATATTTTTGTTGTTTTTCCTTCTTTATATATATATATTTTTTTTTTCCGTGCGATATTTTTCTCTTCTGTTTTGGTTCCTTTCTTTATTGAATCTTTTGCTCTTTTTCTTTCTCTTTTCTTTACCGTTGTTCTCCTTTCATCTCTTTAATTATTTTTTACTTTTCTCTATAGTTTTTATTTTTGTTTTAAATGTTTCGGTGTGTGTGTGTGTGTGTGTGTGTGTGTGTGTGTGTGTGTGTGTGTGTGTGTGTGTGTGTGTGTGTGTGCGCGCTTTAGTGGTTCGTGTCAATGTTTCTTTACTATTTTTTTTTTTTTTTCAGTATATTCATGTTTAAGTTTTGTGAAGTTAATAATGGTTTGTTCTGTTTTTGAGTGTGTGATGTGTTTTTTGTGTGTGTGTGTGTTTCTGTTTCGTGTTTTCGTTGTGTCTCATTGCTTAGTGTTCTGATTTCATTTTTTTTTTTCTTTTTTTTTTTCTGTTGGTATACATAAAGTGAAGTTTGGTGAAGTTGCATAAGTGTTGTCTAGAATGCGTCTAGTTTTATGCGTTGTATTATTTGTTTATGTATTCTTTCCTTTTTTTTTATTATTTTTCTTTATACCATAATTATGAGCTTTTCAAGAGAATTTCCGGAAGAGAGAAAATCCTGGCCACTCGGACCGTGGCCAGGATTCGAACCCGTGCGCTTGGAGACTCCTGGAAACCTTAAGTACTTCATGGTTTTGTGATTTTGTGATTGTGTTTGTGTGTGCTTTCAGTGAAGTGAGTGAATATTTTACCAGTTTTATCGCCCTGTCTAGCAAAAAAAAAAAAAACTACAATGTTGAGTTTTTATCATTGTTATTATTTATTCATCTGTTTATTTCTATTATTGTGAAGATGCGATGAAGTAAGTGAAGGGAGAAGAAAATGTGTCCAGCGTATAAAGTGTATGGGAAAGGATGAAGAGTGCAGTGCTCGAAGGATTAGTGAAGAGTAACTGGAGAAAATGTGGAAACTTGAAGGAAACGGAAACGGTAGCCGAGGGACAAGTGGCAGATGCTTGAAGGATACTTTGGAGAAACGTAAAGGGTGACTAAAGAATAAGTCAAGGATATAAGTGAAGGATACGTGACAGTAATGTAAAGAATATGTATGAAGAATACACGAAGAATAAATTGAAGAGCCATGAAGGATAAGTGAAGCAAAATTAGATGCAGGATTACTGAAGGATGATTGAGAGATACGAGAAATCCTTGAAAGAAACGAAATGGATATAAAAAAAAGGATACATAAAAGACAATAGGTAAAGGATAACCTAAGGATACATAAAAAAAAACATGAATACGTGAAAAAAAACCTCTGAAGGAAACAAAGGATGCGTGAAGGATACATAAAGGATAGAAAACCTGAAAAAAATAAAGAAAAACTGAAAAAAAAACAAAGGATACGTGAAGGATACCAGAGAAGGATATCACCTGTGCCTGTTGCTGCTGGAGACCCTTAAGAGTATCCTGCAGGTGGTCTTGACGGGCGAGGCGGCGGTACAGACTGGACGCCACCACCTGATACAGCATAAGGGCCTCGTCGGTAGCCACGCGAGAGTCCACCAGCGCCATCACCTGCCCGTCAAACTCCTGCAGCAGGCTCTGAAGGGGAAGGTATGAGAGTTGGGCAGTGTAGGTCCCTGTTGTGTTGTTCTTCTATTGATGTTTGTATTGTGTAAGAGATTAGTGTTATGCGCGAGTTTCTTTAGGTGAAAGGTGAAGAGGAAGAAGGAAGGAAGAAGAATAGGAAAATAAGAAAAGAGAGAAGAGAATAAGAAAGAATAGGACAAGAAAGAAGAAGAACAAGAACAAGAAGAAGAAGAACAGGAAGAAGAAAGAAAGAAAAG
>NC_059287.1:2863552-2916052 GCF_017591435.1 Portunus trituberculatus
TAACCGGGTTTGATTCTAAGAAATTCACGCATATCTATCAAAAAACAAACCACAAAAATAATACCACAATTGTGAACTTAAAAATCAACGAATTATAATGAAAAATAGCATAAGAATGCATTGCGAAACAGGGATGGCGCGTGTAAGGCCAGCAGTGCGATGCAGGCCAAGACCCAGACCACCACCACCACCACCACCACCATAACAGTTGTGTTTATAGAAGAAGGGAGTGCACGTGTTTGCCAACTCTGTACTAATTCACTGTTTTCCACCCACAGAGACTGGTGAGAACCCTGCTGCCTGTTGTGTTCTTTAGGATTCCAGTTGGTGGGCGTGTTGGGGGAGTGAGGGGAGGGTGGTAGCACGTAGTGAGGGGGGAAATAATGCGTCTTATGGCGGTGTGGTGTTGGGGAAGGTCATCATTGTGAGGTCACAAGGGAGAGGACTTGTTGACCTCACCCTCGTCACCTCGGGGCTGCAGGGCGTGAGGTATGGACGTGGTGGTAGCCTATAGGTGTCAAATACGGGGGATTATCTCGTCTCGGCGGGGAAGACACGAGGCATTAAATAAATTAATGTTTGTTTGATTACTTTGTGACGGCTATGTGGTGGAGTGGCCTGGTGACTGGTGAGGGACGTGAGTGGTGAGTGTTGTGTGGTGCGTGCCTCTAATACTGCATGGGTGGCGGACGAGGTGTAGCGTGTAGAGTGTCAGCCAGGTGTGGTGTGTCATTGTCTTCACGCTGTGTTGGTGGCAGTGCGTGGCTGGCTGGTGGCTGGCGTGTTGAGTGTTGTAAAGTGAATGGCAGTGTTTGGGAAGCAGTGTATTCATCAGGTAAATTTGTTGCTATTATTGCTTGATGTGTTGTACTTTATTTCGTTGTATTATTTTTTTTTCCTTTGTTTCAGGTGGCATTTGATGAAGCTGTGATTTAAAGCCCATTGTTTTTTCAGTGTTGATTTTTTGACCAGCCTACATTTAATGAATGGTGTTAGTTCTTCCCAAACTCAGCCTCAGCTATAGACAGAGCGATTGGTGCTTCTCAGTATAGGTGAGGTCTGCCAGTTGCCTCTTTAGAATCTGTCATTGTTTTTTCCTCAAAGTCTTTGTGTTAGTTGATGGCAGGGTGTGAGGTATGGTGTGTAGAGGGACTGGTGGTGTGGTGGTGACAGCTGAGGTGAAGTATTGAGTAGTAATGGCAGCCTCCCCTCCCCAGGAATGAAGGTGTGGCTGGGTGCAGCAGCGGCGGTGTCTGGTGTGGGGACGCTGGTGTACCTGATGGCTCGTTCAGGCCGGCGGAGAGACACCGGCCAGCCTAGCACAGCCCCAGGGACACACATAGGTCAGAAAGCTACCAGTGAGGGCAGCGGTGTGTCCGGGATCCATCAAGATACAAGATCAGAGAAGGACAGTTCCCATGACCGCTTGAATGGCCACCTGCCTGGCGTGGCCATCACCAGGGAGACTGTCAAGCAGAGTGCTGCTGCTGATCCTGCTGAACAAAATTCACATGAAAATCCTCCATTATCCAAAGACACTTGCACCAGAGAATCACCTCTCAATGTTGCTGAAAATGTTAGTGAATGTGTGTCTGTGGCAGAGAACAAGTTTGACACAGGAGTAAGTTTACATGTGGAGAGTGAAGAGACAACGCCAGAAGTGAAAGTGCCTGAAGCTGTGACAGAGAAAACAAGTGACAGTGTTTCCTTGCAACACCCACAGGAGCAGCACAGTGGTGTGACAGAGCAACACAAAAAAGATACAGAGACTCCTCACAAAGATGCAGAGACTCGAGACGATACAAATGATGACGTGGTATTGCCCAGTACTGATTCAGAAGAAAGTAACACGAAATCGACTAATGTCACTGTTGCAGGTGATGAAACCATGTGCAGTGATACAAATACTACAACCTTATCAGGAACTACTTGTCATTCTGAACATACAGAAACTATTGTACCAGAGACACAGTCTAATAAGTCAGAGTCAGAGAGCTCTCATGCTGCTCCTGTGCCTGTGGTGGAGGAACTGTCCCGGTGCTTGATTGTGAAGCCTCAGTGTGACCCCTCGTGTCATGAACATCTGCCCGACACCACCTGTGCATCCAGCCCCCAGGTGTCCACACTACCTTCCTCTGAGACCACGGAGGCAACCTTGACTCACACTGAGGAAGCAGCATCAAAGGCTAGCACTGCAACACAGCAGCAATACACTCTTGTGCTGAAGTCAGAAGAAGATATTTGTATTTCAGGGAAGCATATACATGACTCCTCCCCTACAGAGAAGCCTACTGAACCATTTACCTTCAAGCCTGAGGAGACTGCTGAGACAAACAAGGAACATCCTGTTACAACTGCTGAAGGGAACCAAGAAAATCAGACAGCAGTATTGGATCATGAGCAGCCTTCACTGAATCAGCCACCCATTGAGGAGAAATGTACCTTGAAGGAGAGTGCATTAGTGTCTTGTGAAGGCACTGTTGATGGAAGGAAGGCTTGTGGTGCTAATACAGATGCAGCGGTAGGGGAAACTAATGACAAAACAGTGGAAAGCACTCCTCAGGAACCCAGCAGTGAAGTGAGATGCCTTGTGGAGACTCAGATTATAGTAACACCAGCTGAGGAGGAAGAATTGACTGACAGTAAGGAAGAAGAGAGCCAAGACCAAGACCACACTGTCATTAAGCAAGGGGAGGAGACTGAGAAGAAAGCACAGAGCATCAGTAAGGAAGATAAACAAGAGAAGAGGAACAAAGTGGCAATAAAGCTGACCTGAAGCAAGAGATGATCAGCAGTAAGGAAGATAAAGTAACTAAGCAGGAAGCAACAACTAAAGGAGAGGAAAAGACTGACACTACGGAAAAAGTAACAAAGAAAGAGGAAGAGAACACCAGTAACCAAGAAAAGAATAAGAAACAGAAGCAGACCAGTAATGAGAGAGAAGTAAGCAAGGAACAAAAGCAGAGTAACAAGAAGCAGGAAACAACCAAGGAACAGAAAGAAAGTAACAGAAAGCAGGAACAGCAGCCGAGTAACAAGAAACAGGAGAACGTGAGGGAACAGAGACAGGTGAACAAGAAGCAGGAGCAAAGTGACAAGCAGGAAAAATCAAAGAAGCAAGAGGAAAATGAAGGTAAGGAGGACAGAAAGCAGGAACAGCAGCAGAGTAACAAGAAACAGGAGAACGTGAGGGAACAGAGACAGGCGAACAAGAAGCAGGAGCAAAGTGACAAGCAGGAAAAATCAAAGAAGCAAGAGGAAAATGAAGGTAAAGAGGATAGAAAGCAGGAACAGCAGCAGAGTAACAAGAAACAGGAGAACATGAGGGAACAGAGACAGGCAAACAAGAAACAAGAGGAGAGTGACAAGCAGGAAAAATCAAAGAAACAGGAGGAGAACGGAAGTAAAGATGACAGAAAGCAGGAACAGCAGCAGAGTAACAAGAAACAGGAGAACGTGAAGGAACAGAGACAGGCGAACAAGAAACAAGAGGAGAGTGACAAGCAGGAAAAATCAAAGAAACAGGAGGAGAAAGGAAGTAAAGACGACAGAAGTAACAACCAAGAGGGCACAAAGAGACGAGAACAGAGCGTTGAGAAGCAAGACGTCCCAGTGTCAGAGAAGAGTGTGAAGGAGGTGGTGGCAGGGGAGCAGATTGTGGCCCCGTCCGTGAAGGGTGATGGGAGCAAGAAGGGCAGTGTCAGGAGCCGTGGTGACTCTGCCTCTGCCGACCTGGACTGTGACCTTGGCTCGGAGCAGGACAACATGAACTGTGACTCATCCAGCCTGGTGAGTGGATGAGTGAGTGAGTGAGTGGATGAGTCAGTGAGTTAGTGGATAAGTGAGTTAGTTGATGAGTGGAGTGAGTGGATGAATAAGTGGATGAGGGAGTGAGTTAGTAGGCAAGTACATGGATGAGGGAGTGAGTGGGTAAGTGGATGAGGGAGTGAGTGAGTGGGCAAGTAAGTGGATGAGGGAGTGAGTAGGTGAGTAAGTGGATGAGTGAGTGAGTAAGTGAGTCAGTTGGTGAGTGAGTAAGTGAATCAGTTGGTGAGTGAGTGGATGAGTCAGTGAGTAATTGAGTGGATGGAGGCTGAGTTAGTGAGTCAGTAAGTGAGTGAGTGAGTTATTGATTTATACTCCTGCAGTCAATATTGGGTTTATTTAATGCCATTTTTCTTCACAGCTTAAGCTCATTTCTATATTAGGATGCCGTTTCCATATGTTTCGATCTTTTTACTTTGTTCTCACTAATTCCCTTCTTCAGATCTTCTCTCATGCTGTCTTTCCATCTCTTTCTCACCTCACCTCACCTTTTTTTTTTTTTTTTTTTTCCAACTCTTTCTGTTGTGTTTGGCCAGTTTAACCCTCTCGTACATAAATAAAGGAAAAAAAAACGTGCATTAGTATTTGTATCACATATTCATACTTACTTTTACTGTTCATACATACATAGGCAGTTATTTATGTAACTTAACTGTTTAACTCACTGTAGAAATAACTCGAGTCCCATTAATATTTGGAGCAGGAAGAAGAATGTCAAAGTGTATGTTTTGATATAAGTTGATTTGATGTAACTGGACACGAGTAGGTTTGATAAATGTTGATGTTTTGTTGAGGGAGATGTTGGGGCAGGATGGTGAGGGGTAGCTGTCCTGTGGCTGGAAATATTTCATGGGAAGAGTATTAGGTGTGCTCCAGAATTCAGGTAAACTCAATTTTTTTTTTTTTTTTTTTTTTAATCTATACTATGTGGGCTTTTCACGGGAATTTCTGGGCTAAAGGGGATACTTTTTGGGGTACCTCCTATCTCAAAGCCCACCCGCTAGGAAACCGTTGCCCTGAGTGAGGAAGCCCAACCTACACTCGGACCATGGACAGGATTCGAACCCGTGCGCTTGGAGACCCCTTGGATCCCAAAGCACGCATGGTTCCACTGTTTTTTTAAGAAGCATCAATTAGAAGGGAGTTTCTTCACATTTTTGTATGCTTGGCTGTCTTTGTTCATGTTTAGAGTGTATCTTGTCACCTGTGGCTGGGAAAGTTTCAGGGGTGGAGTATTAAGTGAAAACCAGTTTGTGATTTATTCTCCAATTTTTTTTAAGAAGCATCAATTAAGGAGGGTTTTTCTTCACTTTTTTTTTATGTTTAGAGTTGAGAATTAAGTGTTAACCAGTTTTGTGCTCTACTCTCCTATTATTTTAAAGAAGCATCAATTAAGGAGGGTTTTTATCACCTTTTTGTATGTTTGGCTGTGTTTGTTTATGCTTAAAGTGTGTTTTGTCACCTGTGGCTGGAAATACTTCAAGTGACAAGTACGTATTAAGTAAACGCCAGTTTGTGCTTTAATCTAACTCTTTAAGAAGCATCAATTGAGGAGAGTTTTCTTCACCTTTTTGTATGCTTTTTGTATGTCGTTGTTTATACTTAAGAGTGTATTTTTATCATCACAGAAATCAATGGACAGTGGACAGGGAAGCAGTGAGATTGAGCCAGAGACACTGTTTGGCCCAGCAAACTTCCCAGCCTCCAATCAGGAACAGTACATCTTTTATGACTTTGAGATCCCACAGGTGAGTGACACATACGTAGATAGAGATTGATAGATAGATGAATAAATAGATGAATAGATAGTTAAATAGAATAATTGATTGATAGATTTTACTGAGCACAAAATAATACTAACATAATACTGTATCGATATTAATTTGGTCCAAACATATTTGAAACTGTATGATAATAATGTACAGCACATAATCCCAGTTGATACATTAAGAAAAGCAAGATACTAGATGTTAAAAAAATATATATGATATGGGCCCTAATATGTGTACCACTATAAATAAAATTGCTAGCGCCACTAATGGGTGGAAGCTGAACAGTGCTTCCCATACTCTTTAAGTAAACCTTTAGGCATTATAGGCCACAACATAAAGAAAAAAAAAGCCTCTTACAGATTCCCTCTTATGTTCTTATGTTCCTTCTCTTCAGTAACCCTAGATGACTTTATGGAGATTAGACACTATGAGGTTTCAAATAGTCACTCTTCATTTCAGATTCTACTTAAAAAGGATTAGTATATTCTGAGCCATTTCTGCCTGCACCTTCATTACTTTCTCGTGAAGTTTTGTAGTTTTTTAAAGGTGTTTTTGTGGTTTTAATGACAGATAAAACATGATTTCTGCATTATTAATAGGAAAAAGTCTTAAGAAACTTGATAGTTTTATATAATATGCATGCCATTTTAACTCCACTGTGATATGATATATTTCCTTAATCACAAACTACTTTGCAGCATTTATTCCTTTTCTTACAGCCAACTCTGTGCATTATGTTGACTAGACATCACACAAACTACTATTTTTATTCCCTCTCTTACAGATGCTCTTAAAGATTCTATGCATTGCTTTTAGTGTTGTGAATTGTTCCTTATTGCTGTGAGAGTTAAGGCAGTCAGGATGAGAGACAAAGTGTTTCTGAATGAATGAATGTACACAAGATTTTATTAACCCCTTTAGTACCATGACATTTTCATATTTATTCAGCGTACCATTTGGTGATTTTATACAGCTTCAGAAACTTATGTGGGTGATTAAAATAGTGAAGACTGTAGCCATTAATTTTCTGATTTCCATAGACCCTTCCTAATGCCAATAAAATAGTCTAATCATACACAAATCTTGAGGTAAAAATGTGTCCCAGTATTGAAGGGGTTAAAGATTCTAGTCATTGCATTTAACCCCTTCTGTACCATGCCATGTTTTCATATTCATTCTGGTTAATATAGCGATTTTATAAAACTTCAGAAGCTTATGCGGGGATTAGAATAGTGAAGACTCTAGCCATTAATCTTCTGACCTCCATAGACCCCTCCTAATGTCAATGAAATAGTCTAATCATATCCAAAACTCATGATAAAAATGCATTCTAGTACTGAAGGGGTTAAGATTGAGAAGTCAGAATTCAAAGTAGAATGTTCTGTCCTTCAGTGGTGAGTGGAGTGTGGAGTGTGTGTGGCAGGTGTGTGGCTGGTGTGTGGATGTGGACAGAAGTAACTTACATATTTTTAGCTTTATCTTGTGTCTCAGGTGCTGCTGGGACAAAAATAACTTGGGTATTCTTAACTTTTATCTTGTCTTAGATGGCAAGAGAAAAATAAGCTCAGTGTTTTAGATGATGACAGGACAAAAATAGATGGAAATGCCTTTATCTTTATCTTGTATTTGTCTTGATGGGACAAAATACCTTGGCTTAAATGGTTGTGTGTGTGTCAGATGCTGGTGGGCCGTCTCATCGGGAGGAAGGGAGCGTTCATCAACAAGATCAAGGCAGCGACAGATGCGACGGTCATTGTCCACCCTCACAAGAACAGGAAATTGAAGCTGTGCTCTGTTGAAGGTGAGAGAGAGAGAGAGAGAGAGAGAATTGGAGGTGCTGATTGATATAGTAAACAATGTTTATTTGTTCATCTTTATTATGATTACTTAATAGCAGCAGAAGTAGAATTTTCTGTAAGTGCTTTACCTTGGTTGCTTTCATGATGATGTCACTCTGATGTATGTATATACCCTGACAATAGAGTTGAAAAAATCGGTGGTTAACAGAAAAATTTTAAATGTTTGAATAAGGTTTAGGGACAAATCATAAATACAGGAACACAATGATAATGAAAAGTAATGAAGATGAAGATATGCACTCAGATGTGAACATTTTAGTACAGAAAACAATTCATGATGAGAAGAACCAACCAATGTGTTTATATAGATCTCTTCCTTACTGGATTTACATTCTTATCTTTTTAAAAGAAAGTTGGCCAAGGGGAACAAAATTAAGATAACTCCCACTTGGTTGTCAGTTTCCTCGCAGGTCTGAGAGAGTTAACCAAAAGAAAGGGATAAATGTCTTGAAACTTCCCTCGTAAATGAAGTCAAGTTATAGGAAGGTGGAAATACACAAGCAGGTAGAAAAAGTTCCGAGACATTTATGGTTGATACAAAGAGAGCAGTCCGACCTGGGAGCATTTACGGCCACCTCCCTAGAAGGGGGCTCAGAGGCTAATGTTACTCATCATTTTTTTTTATTTCAAGTGAAGAGTGTGTGTGTGTGTAGTAAGTGCATGTAATTTTATGTGAGGGAGGAGAGTTGTCTTTAGAGAGCAGGCTGTGACTGCCCCCTTAAGTTGTGAGACACAAAGAGAGCATTGGTGGTGAGTTCACAGCACCCCGTGAACTGATCCAGACCAGAACCAGTCCAGAACACAACTAGTGCTATTAGACCTTGCTGGAAGAAAATTATTGTTTTGATGGGTGTCTTACTACACACACACACACACACACACACACACACACACACACACACACACACACACACACACACACACACACACACACTGCAATGATCACTATCTCCCCATCAGGCACCAAGCAACAGGTGAACGCAGCGCTGGAGATGATCCGCAAACACTTCCCGGAGAGCCAGTACCCGGACATCACACTGCAGCAGGTGTCCAGTCAGCCACAGGCACAGCCACAGTTGCAGCCACAGGTCAATGCTCAGAGCATGCAGGTGGGTACTCACTGCTCTGCCTGGCCACCTGGAGCTGATGGAGTTGTTTGCAAAGACTTGTTGGAATTTGCATGTGTCAGACGTTTTAAGATTACTTTTTTAAGACTTGTATATTTATTGGAATTGTATATATTTATTTTTTTTGGGCCAGAATCTATTTACATGAAAGAGTTAAGAGGGTTGTATGTGATGCAGGAATGAGTGCAGGGGATAGGTGGATGGGAGGCAAAATAACCTAGGCAGTGAATGATGAAAATGTTTGGGAAAGAGATGAGGAGACTTCAGAAGGGAGACATTAAGGAGAGAGCATGAACATTACAGCAGAAGGTTGTGGGATAATGACTGATAAGAATCCTGTTGGCTAAGTTTTTTGAGGAATTAATGAATGTAGGAGAGGAAAGCGTACCTGTGATTGCTGCTGTGCACTTGTGTGTTTGCATGAGTGTCAGCTTGTATATTGTTGACTCAGGTTTTTGTGTGTGTGTGTGTGGGTGTGTGGTAAGATTTATTCAAACTAGTGACACAAAAGTGAAAGGTTAGTCTCCAAAATACAAAAAGACAGTGTTTGGCATTGTACGTCACTCTGTACAGATTGAGTTAACGGCTGGTGTGGTGGTGGAGGTGCGGGTGAGTGCGGTGGTGAGTGGCGGCGAGCTGTGGGTGCAGCAGCCCCTGCATCCCTCCTACTCTGCCCTTCACCGCCTGCAGACCTGCATGAACCTCAATTATGGGGACGGCTCCAACACGCCGCCTCTGCCCGGTCCCATCAGTGGTGAGTGGACTGCTGGGAGTGATGCTGTGGATGAAAACTGTGCTGACACTGGAGACAATCTCCTCTGTGGGCCTTTTTATTTTTATGTAAATTTTGTTTCCTTTGCCAGTAATCCTCTTGCATTGAGGGATAGCATGTGACTGATGCTGAGTTGATGTGGTGGTGTGTTAGACAAGATGTATTTAAGACTGTCTTGGTTATATACTTTGTAATGCTTTGGATTTTCTTAGGGACTATTTTTGAATATCTTAGTGATGGTTTGTCAGGTTTTCTGTTGCTTTTAATTGTTCATGTTGAAAATTTTCTTTAATTTATTACTATAATCAAAAACTTTCTTGAAAAGTCCATTTAGACCCATGAACAGTGACCATGGTGAGGCAGTGACAGTGGCCAGTGGTGTGATGGTGAATGCAACACAGACTGCTCACTGGTGCTCACTGAAGTGCTTGGACTGTTGGAGATGAGGCAGAGGGACATTTGAGAATACTGTTTTTTGTGTGGCTGTCTCATTGTTTACCTGCTTCATTTGTAGTCCTCTCTTTGTACAATATCAAAGTGTCTCCCTCTTATATGCATCTCAGTCATTCCCTGTGCACTATTATTGTGCCACAGTGCCATGTGGCTCCAGGTGTGTTGCACCTTTCCCTGTCACTGTCGTGTCCCTGCAGATGGCACAGTGTGTGTGGCACACATCAACGACCACTGGATGCGCTGTCAGGTGCTCAGCTCCATCAACGCCATGTCTGTGGTGCTGCTGCTGGACATCGGCGGCACTGTCACTGTTCCCTCCTCCTCCCTGAGGCAGATCCGATACGACTACATGACACTGCCATTCCAGGCCAGCCAGTGCTTCCTCCATGGGGTGCAGCCGGTCACAGGTGTGTGTTCCTTGCTCTCACTGTACCTTTGTGCTGCTTGGCATCACTGATTCTATTTTATAGTGTGTGTGTGTGTGTGTGTGTGTGTGTGTGTGTGTGTGTGTGTGTGTGTGTGTGTGTGTGTGTGTGTGTGTAATTCACCACAGTTGTCTGCTAGTCACCCAGCCAGCCTTCCCTATTACGGAGTGAGCTCAGAACTCATAGACCGATCTTTGGGTAGGACTGAGACCACAACACACACTCCACACACCGGGAAAGCGAGGCCACAACCCCTCGAGTTACATTCTGTACCTACTTGCTGCTAGGTGAACAGGGGCTACACATTAAGAGGCTTGCCCATTTGCCTTGTTGTGCCCGGGACTCGAGCCCGGTCCTTCTCGGTTGTGAGCTGAGCATGCTAACCACTGCACTGTGTGATGTATGTGTGTCTGTCTGTCTGTCTGTGTGTGTGTGTGTGTGTGTGTGTGTGTGTGTGTGTGTGTGTGTGTGTGTGTGTGTATTTACCTAATTGTATTTACCTAATTGTAACATACGGGAAAAGAGCTATGCTCGTGTTGTCCCGTCTCCATATCTATTAATGTCCAGCTTTTTCTTAAAATCATGAATATTCCTTGCGTTGACCACTTCCACGTCTAAACTATTCCATGCTTCCACCCTTCTATGAGGGAAGCTATATTTTTCACATCTCTCCTATAAGTGGCCATTTTAGTTTTTTCCCATGCCCTCTCGACATTCTTCCATTCCACATACACAGATCTTCCCTATCCATTTTTTCCATGCCAATCATCACTCTGTATATTGCTATCAGGTCTCCCTTTCTTCTGTTTTCCAGGGTTGGAAGTTGCATTCTTTTCAGTCTGTCTTCATAAGTCAAATCTCTTAAGTCAGGCACCATTTTGTTGCAGCCCTCTGTACTTTCTCTAGTTTCCTTATGTGTTTCTTTAAGTTCGAGCCCACTGTATTGTTGCATATTCAAGCCTCGGTCTTATCATTGCAGTAATTATTTTCTTCATCATTTCTTCATCTAGATATACGAACGCCACTCTTATGTTCCTCAATAAGTTCAATACTTCTCCAATTATTTTGTTTATATGTCTCTCTGGCGATAGGTCATTGGTAATTGTCACCCCAAGGTCTTTTTCTTCATGACTGGTTTTATGTCTTCATTTCCTATCTTGTACATACTCCTGATTCTTCTTTCACTCTTGCCAAACTCTATTTTCTTGCATTTTGTCGTGTTGAACTCCATTTGCCATGTACAGCTCCATTTCCATATTCTGTCCAAGTCTTCCTGGAGTAGTTCGCAATCTTTGTCACATCTCACTTTTCTTAACAATTTTGCATCGTCTGCAAATAGGCTCACATAACTGGACACCCCATCCACCATGTCATTTATGTAGACTGCGAACATTACTGGTGCCAACACTGATCCCTGTGGAACTCCACTCTCCACCAATCCCCATTCTGATGGTCTGTCCTTAATTATTGTTCTCATTTCTCTTCCTACCAAAAGTCTTCCATCCATTTTAGTAAACTGCCATGCACTCCTCCTACCATTTCAAGTTTCCAGATCAGTCTCTGGTGTGGTACCTTATCAAAGGCCTTTTTTAAATCCAGATATATTCCATCAGCCCAACCATCTCTTTCCTGTATTACATCTATCACCCTCGAATAGTAACATATCAGGTTTGTCGTGCATGAACGCCCTTTCCTAAAACCAAATTGACACTCACAAAGTATGTCATTTTTCTCCAAGAAGTCTGTCCATCTAGTCTTTCTTCACCACCCTCTCACACATCTTAGCTACCACACTTGTAAGTGACACTGGTCTATAGTTCAATGGGTCTCTCTTGTTACCTGATTTATAGATTGGGACAATGTTAGCTCTTTTCCAGTCTTGGGGCACTACGCCTTCCCTTAATGAGGCATCAATTACTTCACAAACTTTTTCTGCCAATTGCTCCCTGCATTCTCTTAAAATCCATCCTGATACCCCATCAGGTCCCACAGCTTTTCTCACTTCTAAACTCCCCATCATGTTCTTGATCTCCTCCACCGTTACTTGAAACTCCTTCATAATCCCTTTCTGTTCCATTACCAGTGGTTTGTCAAAAGCAGTCTCCTTTGTGAATACCTTCCGAAAGCATCCATTCATAGCCTCTGCCATTTCCTGGGATCTTCACTGCATACTCCATTTACTTCTAAACTTTCAATACTTTCTATTTTTGATGTTGTTGTTCACATGTCTGTAAAAAGCCTTGGTTGGTCTTTACATTTATCAATTATATCCTTTTCTTGTTTCTTTCTTTCTTCTCTTCTAATCAACACATATTCATTTCTTGCTCTTTTGTAACTTTCCCACTGCTTAATCCGTCTTTTCCTTCTCCACCTCTTCCATGCATCCTCTTTTCTTGTTCTAGCCTTTTCACATCTATCGTTAAACCAGTCCTGCTTTCCAACTTCTCTATGTTGTCTTATTGGTACAAATTTTTCTCACCTTCTTTGTATATTTTTATAAATTCCTTCCACTTTTCATTTGCTCCTTAGCACTCTTGAATTTCATCCAATTTGTCTCTTGAAAGAATTTCTTTAGGTTTCCAAAATCTGTCTTGGCATAATTCCATCTTCCCACTTTATATTCTTCATTTCTTCTAGATTTCTCTTCGTCTATCACCTTGAACTCCAAAACTGCATGATCACTCTTTGCTAAAGGGCACTCCACCCTCATCTCCTCAATGACCATTGGCTCTGTACTAAAGACCAAGTCCAGTCTTGACGATGCTCCCTCTCCTCCAAACCTAGTGTGTGTGTGTGTGTGTGTGTGTGTGTGTGTGTGTGTGTGTGTGTAATTCACCTCGGTCGCCTGCTGGTCATCCAACCAGTCCTCCCCATTACGGAGCGAGCTCAGAGCTCATAGACCGATCCTCGGGTAGGACTGAGACCACATCAACACAACACACACCGGGAAAGCGAGGCCACAACCCTTGAGTTACATCCCATACCTATTTACTGCTAGGTGAACAGGGGCCACGCATTAAGAGGCTTGCCCATTTGCCACGCCGCTTACCGGGACTCGAACCAAGGCCTCTCGATTGTGAGTCAAGCGTGCTAACCACTACAGTATGCGGTGTGTGTGTGTGTGTGAGTAATTCTTATCATTTCAGTATATGTTGATTTGATAGATTATAGGGTGTTTACATTTGCATAAGTGTAATTTTTGTGGTTACTGTATTTTAATTGTTGTCTTACCCCTTCCATCTAAAATTTTTTATCACTCATATAAAACATGATTACTTATTTTTTCCTCATAATTTGTATTACATCAACTTGAAGTCATCATTCAGAAAAGTAATTCTTGACGCATGTGGTGAGGTAAGGTAGTATTTCTGTTAAATTCCAAGGGATGCCATATCTTAGTTCCTGAACGAATCATTGTAAGGTGAAAAATTGAATTAAGTGTTATCTCATCTTGCCATGAGTGTTGTTGTTTCTAATGACAATTGTGCAGCTTTACAGCCTGCTCATTGAGGAATGCAAATGATATCTTGTGCTTGCAAATATGTATTATGTTAGAAAGCTAGTGATGCAGACTTGTGTGATGACAAGGAAGTAAGAAGAGGCACTAGCTTATGCTACATTTAGTGAGAAAGATATGATAAATACATTCAGTTGCTTTATTAGTTTTAGAAAGATCATAAACAAACACATATTGACATTAAACACATTATCCATAATCACTTGAAGAAAGCAGCAAGAAGCCACCAGGTAAACACAAGAGTGTCCTTAAAGAGTACATACATTTCTGTTGATGAATTATAATAATGTTACCATAAACTGCTGTACTGACTGCACCAACAACTTGATACATGATAAGTGCCTGACCAGAGTGACACAAAGCAGCAATGGGATTGTGAAGGTGGTGATGTGTCTTCTCGTGCTTCAGGTGACATGTGGAGTGACACCGCCACCTCAGTGATGGAGGAGTTGGTGAGCGGAGTGATCCTGTTTGCGGTGGTGGTGTCCTATACCGAAGACTACGTTCCTTTGATAAACCTGTACCGGCGAGACAAGGATCAAGTGAGTACAGGAGGGCATAAGGAATTAAGGGAAGCTTCCAGAAGTCATCAGGCCTATAAAATATACCCACCTATTCCCTTTTATCTGTGAATTTATCTATCTCATTCAAATATCACTGGTGACCACTAAAATTTGGCTGCCGTGTTTATTTCATTCATCTACCTTGTTATGCGAGATCCAGCTCATGCCTATTTTCAGCTTATTCCTATTTCATTATTATAGATGCAGCTCATTCCTATTTTTTTATTGTAGATTATTGTAGATGCAGCTCATTCCTATTTTCAGCTCATTCCTATTTTTTTTATTGTAGACGCAGCTCATTCCTATTTTTTATTGTAATGTTCTCAATCTTCAACTTTATTATTTTTTCCCTTTCCTGATTGTTGAGCTTGAGAATTTTGCCTTTATAGTCAGCCTTGTAGGACAGTGGACCAAGCTGGGACACACCAAGCAAGACCTCAAGGGCTGTGATGGGAGTAGTGCTGATACTTTGATTTCAGGGTTGTGTACTTGCTTTACACTTGATTTTTGGGTGTTATGTACTTGTATAATTATGATTCCAGAATGTATTAAGAGAGTTGGGTATGAGGTGGGGTGGGGGCAGGGGGGGTACAGGATAAAGTGAGAAAGTTGAAAATGGATTTGAGAAAGATTGAAGCTATTAAAATAAGTAGGAAGTTCTGAAAGTGGTATGGGCAAGAGAGAGAAAGTGGTCATCATTAGTTGGGAAGTGACTGGAATGTGGAAGTGACAGGTTGTAGTGGTGAGGAAAGAGAGTATTTGTTTAATGGTGCAGTCCTGTTCTGTTGTTGTGTTGCATTGCACTTACTAACAAATGCACTTTTTTCAGTTTGTGCTGTTGAATGAAAAGCTGGTTGAATTGGATCATGCACAATGGATCTCCCCACAGCACTCCAGTTGAAAGCTGGAAAGAGCGAGTAGAAGTAGCAAACTGTCGACTCGAATTGTGCGACCTGTGAGTGATGCTTCCCGGCTGGACATAGTGAGTAATGGAAGCCCTCGCATCACTAATAATAGTCTTATAACGTTCTTGCAGTGCAGGAGTTTTAAATTATCACAGGGATGAAATCACTATTAGTTTATACTTGTAAAATATTGAGTTGATTACAGCCTAGATACTTTATGCCATACATGAAATTTTGACAAGACAATAGCCAGTTTTAGTTTACAGTTCTTGTAAATAATGTAAAATAATGATCTTTGTCTGGATGTTTTTTTGTAAAGCCGTGCCGTTCGTTCGGAGTACCAACGATGCAAACAGAGAAGGTAGATTTTTATCTTTTATAAGCCGGTAATTTTAATTATAAATTTTGGCTGTGACAGTATATTGCTTTTATTTGTAAGACTGCATCTGTGTGCTAGAATTGTATGTTCTGATCAGACCCCAACACAGCTACCGCTTCTTTATAGCTTTATGATTCATACCTGTGAGGTCACGGTAGGAGTAAGGCAGTGGATAGTGTGGCGTAGTGTGTAGCGTAGCAGACACAAGGGAAGAGCAAGGCTACCTGTAGATTAGACACCCTTAATGTAAAGTCCTTTGCGGCTCTGGGGAGAATAATTGTAAGCAAGTTCAGGGTTTTGTGTTACGTTACCTTTTGTTTTGTGTGTATTTATGGGTCCCCGTGATTGCACAACACACACACACACACACACACACACACACACACACACACACACACACACACACACACACACACACACACACACACACACACACACACACACACATCAATACCTATTTAAAGAACCTCTTCAGTTTTGCATCAAGGGAAGAGATTACACATCTTCCCTCATCACTTCAATACTGCTGGTCTCTCTCTCTCTCTCTCTCTCTCTCTCTCTCTCTCTCTCTCTCTCTCTCTCTCTCTCTCTCTCTCTCTCTCTCTCTCTCTCTCTCTCTCTCTCTCTCTCTCTCCACAGTATGTTCACCACAGCGCTTGACGTAAGAATGTTTTGCTCTTGTTACTTGTACCTTTACTATCTCATTCTTAGCACTATTTGTCATCACACACTTCACAGCCACACTAAAGATACGTTAGGCAGTAAAAAGATTAAGTTACAGTCAAAGCCAAAAAAATGAAAAGGAAAAAATCTAAAAAAAAAAAAACTCGATAGCTCATGGTAATGGGCCACATGTTTCACTTCCAGATGGAAAAATATTAAGTAATGTGATTTGTATTTTCAGTTTGCGAAGGAAAGTATTTGGTAATTAAACTCAAATTATCTATAGGCAATGCTGTATTAAGTAATGTCATTTGTATTTTCAGTTTGCAAAGGAAGTATTTGGTATTAAACTCAAATTATATACAGACAATGCTGTATGAACTTTGTGTCGAGGGTTTTTTGATGAGGTGAAATGTGTGTTGTGATGTGGTTGTGTCATTGCAACAAGGACAGATTATTTTCACCTCTCCTTTGTTCTGAGTTGTGGTCAGCATGATGAGAAGGTTAATTTCTGAGTGTGAAACATTAACCTCTTATCCCTTTTTATGGTTTGATATTTATAGTTTAAAAAATTGGTCATCCATAATTTGTCTACATTTCACCTTTTTTTATATATATAATTAAATAGCACTCATTACTGAATTACTGGTTGAATTTCAGTTCTATGAAGCTTGAAAATAACCTGCTGAATCCCATTACAGCAAGTAGAAAAGCAAACAACATAGTGTGTTTCATGTCAACATAATATTGAACAGATTATAAAAGCCCAGTCCACATAACTCAGCACCGAGCACACTGTCTGCATGCACAAGCAGGGACTTTACCTGTTTATGTTTGTGCACACAGGCAGACCAGGGGAGTGCACATGCTGGTGACTGTGTTGTCACCAGTTGGAAAAGGACTTTTTGTTGGGTCACTGCCAGACAAAGTTTCTCTTGAAGACAAAGCACTGTCCTTGATACTATTAACAATAATGATCAGCAAAAAGTCTCTCTTTTTACCTACAAAAGATTGCTGACCTAGACAACATTTCTTAATGTGTTAGTTCAGAACTATATTGACTATCTTCTTTGTAAAATATTAAAATGGATAAGGACCAGCTTCATTGGCTCCTATTGGTTTGTGACTGCCCCAGACCATTCACTTGTGCTGCTGGTGAGCACTGCTAGAGTTTGTGGACAGAGCTTGAGAAACACACTGCTTCCAGATTAATAAATACCACAGCCATCACATTATACCTTGTTACATTGTTGCCTGGTTGGCTGATGCTTAACTTGTAGTGGTATTGTAAAGTGAGTGGTTATACCTCATGCTGTTCTGAAGTCATGCAGTGTGTCCTTCCTCCAGCTTCAAAACAATGATACATCACCTGAAGGGGTCATGCTAGCCTCTGTTTCATACTGTACTGGTTTTTACATTGATCATGAACCTATAGTGCAAAGACCACACTGCCAAAAATTTTAAGTTTATGCCGCATTCTCAAACTACACTCAGCTCAAGGACATTATTTTTTTTACACAGAAGAAAATGGATCCTGTTTTAAACCGTAACCAAATTTTTGACACAGTAATCCAAGTTCACATTACAAAACTTCTCACAGCAAGGCAAGTTTACTGATAATGGTAACCAGGTAACAAAGTTTCAAGATTTCATGCAGTTACTGAAGCAATAACTATCATATCTCACCATGGGAATAAATACAGAGATTCCCAACCCCTCACTCAGTTCTCTCTTAGTTGCCTTGCATGATGGGCAGGGAGTAAAGTGGCAGTGTTGCTCCTGCAGAGCTGTGTGATAGGCCGTCCCCATAGCAGATATCTGTGAAAGGAGTTGGAGATTAAGGTGATAAGCACAGCCTTGTGTGGTGAACTACACTGCAGTCCCTTTGGAGTTTTAAATGGTTAACAGAGTTATTTTGATTTGTTGCAAAGCTGTGCTAAGTCAAGGTTGAGCCTGTATGTATTACACAGCTCTTTTAGACTCTCATAGCCACTGACGTGTGTGTGTGTGTGTGTGTGTGTGTGTGTGTGTGTGTGTGTGTGTGTGTGTGTGTGTGTGTGTGTGTGTTTGAAAAGTCATCCCTTGGTCTCCTGTCTTTCTTTGGCTGACTGATTGAGGAAAATGTACTGGCTGATGTAATTTGGTGTTTTCAGTGGTAGTATTTACAGATATTTATTGTTGTCAACAAATCTGACTACAAATAATAAGTCACTATTTATTATACAAGTTTGTCTAATTCAGGCTGTACTACCAGTTTTGTAAATAGTTGTATGGTATTCAATTAACTTGGTTTATTTGTTATTTTGAAGTGTTTCTTCCAATGTTCTAACAGTAGATAGGTGCAGTTTTGAGCGGCTATTTGCTTCATATTTTAAGCTGTATATGTGTACATATAGATAGATATTTTTGTATGGCAGAAATGAACATTTTATGGATATTATCTATCGCCATGTCACGAATGGTGTCAGGCTGCCCCATGGTACACCAAACATTGAACCTTCATTGCACACTGCTGGATAAATTGCCGGTGTTGTGAGTCACTTGTGAAAATAATTGGTGTCATGATGCCAAACTAGACACTACAACAAGTATGTAGTAACACCTTCAAGTATGGTAAAGTGGTAATAGTGCAGACCATTACAGGTATTGATTGTACCCTCTGCTGGAGACAGTACACAATACTTAAGTCATCAAGTAACTGTAATAGGATGTCCAATCCGATTCTTTTATTTTATTTTTATATGTAAGAATGTTACTGGTCAAAGGCAATAAAGCTACAGCTTACAAGAACTAAGCTAGCATACTGAACCATTCATGCACCACTGCACCTTCTCCTGATGTTATTTATGCAGTTTCTTAAATCTGTGGGTCAGGCTGACATCCCATACTGGAGGTTGCCAAATCAAATGCTTTCATATTCTGGGCAAAATGTTTGATGTACCAGAATGGAGTGATGCAATTATTAAGTCAAGTGGGCAGTTACTGTACTTGCTTCCTTCGTATTCTTAGATGATTGCGAGTCTTGACCTGCATCATGACCGGGAAAGTTTATCCCATTACTTCTCATGACCTTTTGTTATTGCAATGACAAGGATTTGGCAGTGACTTTAGTACAAGATGTTACTTATATAATTTATATAACTTTATTTATTTATTCCTTTATTTTTTAGAAGCAAGTTGAGTATCTTCCTCAGGATTGATTTTTGGTGAAGGTTTATTCATATGTGGAGAGGATTAAGGACCCCAATGGAAAGGAAGTGGAGGTGAATGTGCCTTTGTGCAATACCACAAAAATGAAGGAAAGGTTAATAATGTTACTGCAGCTACAGACTCACTGGTTATCTCTCTACATGACACTTACAGCACTTTAAAACTTGTGTTCATTTCTCTTGTCTTTCACTATGAAAAGATGATCTTGAAGTGTTCATTTCTCTATTTTGAATTTGATTAGTGTTCATTTCTCTTATCTTTCTGACATGAAGATTATTTTGAAGTGTTCATTTCCTTATTATGGATTTAAATGCTCATTTCCCTCATCTTTCCGACATGAACAGATATCTTGAGGTGTTCATTTCTCTATTTTGGATCATAAAATCCTAAAATGTTAATTTCACTCCTTATTCTCATCTCTAAACTTCACGTTACTGTTAATATTTTCACTATTTCCAACTTAAAATACCTAGTGTGTGTTTGTCAATTTTTGCTTCGGAATCTCCAAAATCAAACAAGTTCAAACCTCAGGCTGAAGACAGCCACAATGTCTCCTTGGTGTTCAAGAGGTTGTCTGAAGCACAGGCTTTGTGAATGCTGGGAACCATTTCACATGAAATTTTAAGTGATTCAAGCCCTTTCTGTATGAGTTTGGCATGTATGCACTCTACTGTGGTGATCCAAAGTACAATGTATGTATCATTTTCAGACTGTGTACATAGTTATTTTGAGATATACAAACTGTGCTGTAGGATATGTATGAGTAGGTCTTGATGTTTGGTTGTTGATGGAGGGGAGAGAAGCTGTATCCCAGAGTGAGACCACCACACTTGTGATGGCACCACACTTGTGATGACAGGTATTGTGGAACATTCTTGTGACCTCCAAAATTCACTAGCTTGTAGATGATTGTGAGGTGACATCTTTTTCTGTGACCTGTTCAAGAATTAAATAGTTTAACATCGAAGAAAAGGTGTAACAAGATTTACTGAAGTAAGGGATAAGTAAAAGAAAAAAAAAAAAAAAAAAAAAAAAAGGAAAAAAGAAAAAGGTATTAATTAAAAGCAGGAAAAAATTTAAAGAAGTGTTACAAGACCATGTGAAAAGTGTGTTTACATCAGTGTTGTTCTTTACATTTTTATTCTAGACACCATGTTGTAATCTTTCTTGGGATGTGTCGTGCCTGAATCCTCTGTTCACCAGCTTTGTATTGTGTGTTCCTTGCTTAAACAATTTCTCAGGTGATGCCAGCCAGATATTTCTCATCCAGGTTCTCAGGGAGGTGCATGTGTGTCTGTACCCGGACTCCCATACCTAGAGGTTCACTGCTGATGTGTACAGTACGGTTTATACTGAGGATTGCATTCTCTAAAGTCTTAGCTTCTTGTCCAGATTACTTTTAACAGGTTGTAGTGGAAGTCCTAAGGGGTTTTTAAGATGTTTCTGTAATTACAATGATCATGCAGCAAGGATTACACTATCACTACAAAATAAAACCATGAGAACCCAATTAATCATCAATAAGGTCTCTGAAATTAGTCCTTGTAAGAGAAAGAAATGATTTAAGAATACAAGCCTGACATGTGAGCCAATCATGACCCACTAACCTGTAATACTCACGACACATTCACCTGCTGAATAAATAAGCAATACTCACGACACATTCACCTGCTGAATAAATAAACCATGCAGGAAGGAATCTGACACATTTGGGATGCTTGCCTGATAATTAATTGGAGTATTTCATGAAGTCCTATTGTGTGGATTACCTCAGAGTGTGTTGTCATCCAGACCGCTGTAGCACAGATGGCAGGACTGCATGTGGGGAAACCAAAGGTTGGCATCCACTGACTGCAGGTCCAGAGGTATCAGTGATACAGGCACTGGAGCTGTTGCAGTGTTGGGGACTCCTGCAATACAAAGTTCGTAGTCAAATTTATTCTTAACATTATTTAACATGCAATGAGGTAATCCAAAACAATATAAACTAAATAAAATTTTCTTATTCTGGTCAAAAGAAAAAGATGGCTACATTTTCTGAGTTGTTTGGAGTGTAGCTTAGGAGTTTAATGTGTTCCAGCAGCACTTCCTTTAGTATTGAAGACTAATAATTCTTTTCAGTTATTTTGGATTTAAGGAAACCATATCAATTGTTTAAAAAAAAAATTGTTTGTATTTCATTGTTGTACTACAAGGACAATAGAAGAGTAACAATACTCATCTCCACTGTGTCTTGTGCAATCCTCTGATCAATAAATTCAAGTGTTGGGTTTTGCTAAGAGAACAGGACTCACTGATAAATAATCTTTTCCATAGTCACAGGCAACTCCTATATGTACTACAACTATGGATGCATGTAACTAGCTCTATTATACCTAAGCTCCTAGCAGTAGTAAGGTGGTCCAGCAAGCTATTGAGTGTGATGCCTGTTTGAGCCTTCCTATGTGGGATTGCCAGCCTGGTATAAAGATGAATGAATGTACAACAGTCTCCTCAAATTTCGTAACATAAACAAAATTAACCGGACATTATATTTGTGTCCATGGAAGATAATCTAATATTGTGACTTAAAGAAGATGTAAGATGGTTAAGAGGAAGCAAAGCACAGTGGAAATGAGTGAGTGGGGGGTTACTCTATGGTCACCAGTGTACAAAGACAACTCATGTGGTGATGACACTATGCAAGCTGCTGTGGTGTGAGTGTGTGGCATCCACCCTGGGCTGAGAGGCGGCTGTCAGTGGGTGAGCTGTGGTTGTATCCTCTGTTCTTAATTAGGTATATTGTTATCCTATGTGTGCAGCCTGAATTAGGGTAAGCAAAATTTTAAAGGTGATATTTATGTTCTGTATGTATGTGTGGTAAACCAGTATTTTATATGAATGAAAAATAAACGTATGCAAAAATGCGTTGTGACTTTCATGTCCCTCGTTATTATTTCTTACTTATTGGTTTATTATTATTTGCACACAAATAAGAATAGAATAAAAAGAATAAATGCTCTTGTAGGAAAGTTAACAAGAAAAATGTCCAGAATAGAAGTTGAGATTGTCAAATTTTAATACTGCACATTACTTACTACAGCAGTATATTGTGTACTTACATAATGGAAAGACAGTATAGCAGCTGTAACATGACAAAAACAGAGAGAGAGAGAGAGAGAGATATAGAGAAAGAATTTAGTAGCTGTAACATAACAAAACAGAGAGAGAGAGAGAGAATTTAGCAGCTGTAACATAACAAAAGGAGAGAGAGAGAGAGAGACCATAGAAAAAAAAAAACTTAATAATCTCTCATACTAAAAGTGATTCCTTAGTCATCATTCAAAGCAATATAAATGAAAAGTGAAGAAAGGGATTTGACTTCATGACTCAGCCACAACCATAAAAATCAATACTGAGAACAAAACACACGTAAAATATAACAACGTGAGCAACTAGTAACGCAACTCATTAAATATGATAATAATAAAGATAATGATAATAGTATAATGAAGAAACAGAAAAAAAACAGTAGATGGTCATATAGATAGTTATTTATCATACGAAGCCAATAAATAACCACAAATTATTAACACCAAGTAAATAAATATATAAACTAAATAAATATATGAATAAATACCTAACCTTATGAATAATAGAAAAAAAATAATAAATAGCCATACAGTGATAGCAATTACTCGTATACAGACGAATAAAGAAGTAAATAAATAACTAAACTGACGGAATAAATCAATAAATACCTGATGTAATGAATGAATAAATAAAAGAAAAGCAGTAGATAGCCACATAGTGATAGCAATTATACAAAGAAACACCTGGAAAAATAAATAAATACCTGCTTGACATGATGAGAGTTAGACGGTGGTAGTAAGCAGGCGCAATTTCCTTCTCAACAGCAACACATACGCGGCTTTGTTCCACAGACGGAGATCACACGCAGCAAAATACTTGACTCGAGACCCATGAAACTCCGAACTCTGTAAAGATTATTGCTCTCATTAAGACAACTATCAAAGCCTATTAACATTTTCTTTCAAGTTTTATGACCATTTTACCCACTAATAACATAACTTTCTTTAAATATTCCTTATAATCATGAAAACTACTCATAAACTCGCGAACAACTTCCAGTCAAGTGTATTCTAACGAGTTAAATAAGACGGCGAGACATTTGAAGGATGAGAACCGTGAATCAAAGCCTTGAGTCAACCGATCACTTGTTACACCAGAGGGTCGTAAAGCTATTGTACTCCTCACTAAGATGGTGATACAATGAGGAGGAAAGAAGGGAAGGAAATATGGAGGCAGGGATGGATATGGAGAAGAAAAATGGGAGAAGGAATGGAGGAAAGGAATAATGGAAGAATGGAAGAGGAGGAGAGAAAGAAGGGAAGGTGAAAGAAGGGAAAATGAAGAAAGAAGGGAAGATGAAAGAAAAAAGAAAGGAAGGAGGAAAGAAAGAAGAAAAGGAGGAGAGAGAAAAAAGGTAAGATAAAAAGAGGAAAATGAAAGAAAGAGAGGAAGGAGGAAATAAAGAAGGAAAGAGGAAATAAAGAAGGGAAGGAGGAAATAAAGAAGGGAAGGAGGAAAGAAAGAAGTAAAGTTGCAAGATAGAAAGGAAGGAGAAAGAAAAATTAAAAGAAAGAAAAGGTTGGAAGACAGGAAGAAAATTGAGAAGGAAGAAAGGAAAGAAAGAGAAAAATAGAGAAAGGAGAAAGAAAGGATCGGAAGACAGGAAGAAAATGAAATGAGGAAGGAGTATTACCAAACGATTGTCTTCCTTCGTTACAGGTATCTTGCATTGTGTTAAAGGAACTCAAAGAAGAACAAACACCTGCAGATTTTTTGGTTCCAAGAAGACTATGATAAGCTCTACTAATTGACTTGTGGGGCGGAAATTCCAAGGCTCCCAATTCAGGATTCTTATTTTACTACTACTACAACTACTACTACTACTACTACTACTACTACTACTACTACTACTACTACTACTACTACCACCACCACTACGATCACCAATACTACTACTACTACTACTACTACGATCACCACCACCACCACCACCACTACTACTACTACTACTACTAGTACCACCACCACTACTACTACCACTACTATAATTATCACTATTACTGCTACCACCACCACCACCACCACCACCACTACTACTGGTGAATAGCGAGAGAGAGAGAAAAAAAAGTAGCTAGCCTTATAATGATAGCAATTACATAGATACCCTGACGAGATTAGACAATTACATAGATACAATTATATAAAGAGTTACATAGATACCTTCAAGATATTAGACAAATTTATGTACGAGTATAATAGAATAAAACGCAACATCTAAAAACATGTCAAGCGCAAATTGGATTGAACTGTGATATATTAATTGTGATAAGTTAATTTGCAATATTCTGATCTCGATTTGAATTAATTTCTTACTTTGTTTCTTAAGACAACTTTTCGTACTATGCATTCTTCACCCCTTCAGTACTAGGACACATTTTTCCCTTGAGATTTGTGTAAGATTAGACCGTTTTATTGACATTAGGAAGAGTCTATGGAGATCAGAAGATTAATGGCCACAGTCTTCACTATTTTAATCCCCCACTAAGTTTCTGAAGCTGTATAAAATCCCCAAATAGTAAGCAGAATGAATATGGAAACGCATCATGGTGCTAAAGAGATTAACCCTTTCAGTATTGAGACACATTTTTCCTTGAGTTTTGTGAACGATTAGACCATTTTATTGACATTAGGAAGGGTCTACGTATGGAGGTCAGAAGATTACTTGCCAGAGTCTTCACTATTTTAATCTAACAAGTTTCTGAAGCTGTATAAAATCATCAAATAGTAAGCAGAATGAATATGGAAACGCGTCATGGTACTCGAGAGGTTAAAGCATACACCAGCCGTGTCATGTAGTCCTGATCCATGTAGCTACCCATTATTTTTCAAGCACCCTTTGGAAAGAATAAAATCAAGTAGCCAAGTTGACGATCACTAGTCCAGACAACAATCTTCTGAAACAAGGATGAAACTATTTTTTTTCCTCTTTTCCTTACTGGTAGAGACTGACCAAGGACGGACGGACGGATGCACACACACACACACACACACACACACACACACACACACACACACACACACACACACACACACACACACACACACACACAAAAAAAAAAAAAAAAAACCTGTGTTGTTGCTCTCCAGAAAGTTAAAAGTTCATGAAAGCCAAACCTGAAGCCAATTCCTAACACGGTAAAGACTGGCCAGAGCGGTGCTTACTGGACGCCTGATGACAAACACACGTAACAGACAACTAGCGAAACTAAACAACGAATTATAAGCACAATAGGGAACGGCATCCACTCTAGATTGAACCTTCTTACTGTTATGATCGCATTTCAAAGCCATCATAGCCCTGTAAGAATCGTGGAGACGAGAGAAAAGATACAACAAATCTATTTTCCCTTATAAAACTATTCAAGAGTGTATGCAATAAAAAGTTTCAAAAGTTATGTTTTATCAAAGAAAAATGTCGTTGATCAGTGTTAATCCCTTCGTTTCCATATTCATTTTGCTTACTATTTGGTGATTTTGTACAGCTTCAGAAAGTTATATGGGGGGTTAAAATAGTTAAGACTTTGGCTATTAATCTTCTGATCCCTATAGAGCCTTCCTAATGTCAATAAGATCGTCGAATCCTACCCAAAACTCACGGTAAAAAATGCATCCTAGTACTGAAGAAGTTAGTGATTTTATACAGCTTCAGAAACTTATGTGGGTGATCAAAATAGTTAAGACTAGCCATTAATCTTCTGACCTCTATAAACCCTTTCTAATGTACGTAAAATTGTCTAATCATATCCAAAACTCAAGGGAAAAATGCGTCTCAGTGCTGAAGAAGCTAAGGGGAAGTAACGTGTTAACCAACCACAAAAGCATGAATACTTTAGCGCAAGAAGCTGAGGCGGTGGAGAGGGGCAAGGGAGGCGCTCCAAGAAGGCATGCAAACACATCTTAAATATTCAGGACAACAGAAGGAAGGCGGGTTGGCAGGTTGCTCAATTCTCAAGCAAGTTGTTGGTGAGCGTGGAGGGTGAGTGAGTCAGTCCCCTTGAGTCCTGGGTGGCGGGAGGACTGCAGGAGGCGAGGGCAAGGCGGGAGGTGGCGAGGCAAGGCAAGGCGAGGCGAGGCAAGGCGAGGTGTGTGTGTTTGTGTCGCTGTCCACCAACACACGCCACTCTTACGCCGAAGACAGTGAAGATACTTGTGCTCTCCTTACTAAAACTCTTCGGTAAGTGTAAATTCTGACGTATCTTTAGTAGAAAGTTGAAATATTTAGCATTATACACGGGAGACCAAACAGATAGACAGACACGCCAGGAAACTGCATAATGGTAGATTTTGTTTAGATTGCAGTGACTTACTAACCTAAACAAACCCTAACCTGAACCACGCCACCGCTAACCAACAGGGCGGAGCGCAACGAGGGGAAAAATGCGGCGGTGTCACTGTGTGGGTGGAAATGCCGCCCAGATTGAGGAAAATGAAGCAGTCATGGTTAATTTTGAGCGGGAAAACGTGTGTGTGTGTGTGTGTGTGTGTGTGTGTGTGTGTGTGTGTGTGTGTGTGTGTGGTGGTAGTAGTAGTAGTAGTAGTAGTAGTAGTAGTAGTAGTAGTAGTAGTAGTAGTAGTAGGTAGTGGTGGTGCAGTGGTGGTGGTGGTGGCAGTGGCAGTGGTGGCAGCAGTGGCAGTGGCAGTGGTGCAGCAGTGGTGGTAGCAGTGGTGGTGCAGCAGTAGTGGTGGTGGTAGTGGTGGTGGTGGTGGTGGTGGTGCAGTGCAGTGGTAGTGCAGTAGTGGTAGCAGTAGTAGTGGCAGCAGTGGTAGTAGCAGTGGTGGCAGTAGTAGCAGTGGTAGTGGTAGTGGTAGTGGTAGTAGTGGTGGTGGTGGTGGTAGCAGCAGCAGTGGTAGTAGTGATGGTAGTAACAGCAGCAGTAGTAGTAGTAGTAGTAGTAGCAGTAGTAGTAGTAGTAGTAGTAGTAGTATCTTATTCTAACAATATCCATTAAGACATCTCGTCATTATATTCATCTTACTTATTGCAGTTTCGTCACCACACTCCCACACTAGTTACCAAGATTAATTCCATGATAAAGGACGCCCTTCTCATAGCAAACTAAACATAATGAAAAATCCACGTCCTATTCTGAAAAGCCTTGTTCTCTCACCACAACTGAAAGGCTACGTAAATGACGAGCTGGGTTCTCAGGAGGGTTTATCCAGCTAATGATATATAAATCTTGTTAATCTATCATAAGAACCATAAAGCCACCCTTAAAAACTCAATTGATTTCAGCAAGAGCATTTTGAATAAGTGAAGATGAGGCGTATTGTTTTGTATTGTGGGCAGTAGTATAGTTCCCAGTCCCCATGTCATCACCAATTCGTCCATTAAATATTAATTAGTACATTGTTGTTTTTGCATACTTTTACCAGTCTCCTCCCGTATACGAGTTTCAGAATATGGACCTTTAATTTATCCAGGGATCTTTGTGTGTGGTAATCTAAGGGCACTTTAGACCAAGGGAGTTAAAAGAAAGCAGACCATTTCATATCTTGTCTAAGCAGCGGACCTTTTATCGTGTAATTGCGCTGTTAAGCCTTTAAGTACCATGACACGTTTCCGTATTCATTCTGCTTACTATATGGCGTCTTTATACAGCTTCGGAAACTTGTGGGAGGATTAAAATAGTGAAGACTCTGGCCATTAATCTTACGACCTCCACAGACCCATCCTAACGTCAATAAAATCGTCTAATCATACCCCACAACTCAAGGAAAAAATGCGTCACAGAACTGAAGGAATTAAAACGTGGCCAATATGTGTGAGAAAGTAACACACACGATGTTACTTAATAACACACAGCGTCTTGTTTGGACACTTGCACACACTTCTCAGTGATAAACGGTATTGCCTTGTATTGATAAACACTCGCACTCCAATTCTGAAACACTTAGGGCTTCTCTCATGACTATTTTCAGAGAGTACAGAGATGATTAGTGGGGTTTCCACGATTTAATCTCCGCTGATGGTGCGAAAATAAACTGTCACTAGAGCCAGGAAAACACAACTCAAGGCTTCAATAATTTTCACTCTTTTCCTTTCTCGTTTTTCTTAAGAGTCAGAAGCTGGCGCCGTGTACGAGTCTACATCACTTGTTTCTCTCCTTTCTTCCCTCGTGACTCCAATCCGTTGCAGTTTTACCGTAATTTCACACATCCATTTAACTCGATTTTCCTCTTAGTCTCATTCCTTCAACTGTTTTTTTTTTTTCTTTTCTTTTCCAAGAGCCAATAACTTCCTGTGTTTGCTAAAAGTAATCAAGATGAGACTCGTACATTTTTAGGGCTACCGTAATTCTACCCATTCAATTCACACAATCTTACCCTTAATCTCCTTTACTCAATTGTTTTCTTTTTCTTTTCCAAGCGCTAATAATTTTCTGAGCCTGCTAAAAGTAACCAAATTGAGACTCGTACATTTTAAGGGCTACTGTAATTCCATCCATCCATTTCACTCAATTTTACCTTCAGTCTCCTTTACTCAATTGTTTTCTTTTCTTTTCTAAGCGCTAATAACTTTCTGAGCCTGCTAAAGGTAAAAAAAAGGTGAGACTCCTACATATTTAGGGCTACTAGAATTCCATCCATCCTTTCACTCAGTCTTCCCTTTAACCTCCTTCCCTCAATTGTTATTTTTCTTTTATTTTATTTTTCGTCAGACTGCAGCAAATCAAACAGTGAAACGCGTCAATAACTTTCTGGGTCTGTTAACCCCTGGGACACATTTTTACCTCAAGATTTGTGTACGATTAGACCATTTTATTGACATTAGGAAGGGTCCATGGAGGTCAGAAGATTAAAGGCCACACTCTTCACTACTTTAATTCCAAACATAAGTATCTGAAGCTGTATAAAGCCACAAGATAGTAAGCAGAATGAATATGGAAACGCGTCATGGTACTCAAGGGGTTAAAGATAGTTTAGATGAAACTCCAACATTTTAGGGCTATTAATTAAAACAAATGAAAAAAAAAATGTCAGGCTTTCATATTTTTCCTAGTCACTGGTGCAAGATCCATGTTAAGCTACCACTATGCAGATTAATAAAAAATACGATTAAAAACAAAGACACAGTAGCTTCCACGAATGGCAACCAAGCAAGATAAGCGCAACTCGTTTTCTTTAAAGCTGTGTTCTCTTATCGGGATTATTTTCAGAAGCCACATAAACAATCTAACATAAATGCTTAACTGGGTTCTGATGTGTGTTTTTCTTTCTCTTCAATGGCGCAGCAGCTTTGTTAGTCCACCCTCAGTATCATGACAGCGCTATTCAAAAACCACATCAACCTACACTAAAAGGTTCCAGAAGTATACGAAACAGCAACGGAACCGAACCGAACTTATCTAACCGAAACAAAACCACGAAAAAGTATAAATAAATACCCACAAACCTTAAATTGTTACTAGAACCATGAAAACACAATAAAAAAACGGGAATTTTCACTAAAGAACACGAAACAAGGCACCAAAACTTAGCCAAACTTCATAAAAACTTAACTTAACCCAAATACAACCCAAACCAAACTTATTTTACCGTAACCTAACGCAAACACAGCTCAGAACATTCCCATAATACCTAGCAATGTGAGAGGAGCATTCCTTGGTGGTGTTATGCCGTCTGATAAGAGTAAAGAAACTCACACTTCCTTAACCAGGCATTCTGAAGAACAAACAGTGACTCATCTGGGGGCAGGCTGGCATTACCCCCTCTCCCTCTCCCTCTAACATCATTATCTTCCCAGCTCCAGTCAGTGAGTTAGTTTGTTGACTCCTACGGCAGTGTTCAAATGCTCTGCCTTCTCTTTATCCTTTATTTCCCCGGTTTCAGTACGTTAGTTGGTTTGTGAGGCGTTTGTTTAGATAGGTTGTTAATTAGTTAGTTTGTGAAGTGGTTGGGTAGTTTGCTTGTGAGTTTTAGTTTGTTAGTTGGTTGTTTCGTTGGTTGTGTCTTGAGATGACCACTTAGCTGTCTAGTCTGTTAATTTGTTAGTTAGTCTGTGGTTTCATATGTTAGTCCTTAAACTGTTCAGTACTGCGATGCATTTTACCTTGAGTTTTGGGTGCGGTTTGACTATTTCATTTACATTAGGAAGGATCTATGGAGGTCAGAAGACTAATGGGCACAGTCTTCGCTATTTTAATCCCCACATATGTTTCTGAAGCTGTATAAAACCACCAATTTGTAACCAGAATGAATATGGAAATGCGTCATGGTACTGAAGGGGTTAAATTTTCATATCTGCTCACCTTCCAGCTTCAAGTAATAAGTTATCTATCGTTTCATAAATTAATGTTCAAATGTTCATCTCTGCTCATTTCCTCCCAACTCCTCTTAGATCGTGAAGTAGTTAGGTGGTTTATACAGTGAGTTAATTGGATAGCTGACTCACATGGTAATATTCATTTGTGGTGATCTCCTTGCAGCCTCAGTTAGTTTATTGACTCATCTGGAAACACTCGCACACTCATCCCTCTGCTCATCTCGCTGCCTCAGATAGCTAGTTAAGTGAGTCAAGAAGAGGAATTTCAACGTGGTGCACAATACAAAGGGGTGGATGCATAATTATAAAAAAAAAAAAAAAAGTGTTCAAACAAGACCCCATGTGCTATTCGCTCCACCTTTGTGTTTCTTAGGCTTGTATTCTCGAACATTTTGAGCTTCATTTCCACTATTCAAAAAAGCCTGTATTTGAGTTTACACGAAGCTTTTAAGTTATTTTTACCGTTCTAGGAGGAGCGTGACAAGATTGCTACATTATTAGCTGGAAAAACACTATTGAAAACCCCGCTAATCAACTCTGTGGCCTTGGAAAACAGTCGTGGTGAGAAGGCAAAGCGTTTATGAATAAGGACTTCACTTCAACGGGTGCAGTTCTAATGGTGAAAGGTCTGTAGCTTGGAGAAAATATGAAATGGTCTGCTCTCACTTAAAACTAGCAGAGATGAATTGCTTTCCCTTTAATGTACACTTAGATTACCATACACAGAGCCACGTCAGAGCCAACACGTCTGCTGCTGTTTGTCCTTCCCTCGTGCTTCATTGTAGACTGACGAACGTAAATAAAGACGAAGATTATCCCTAAAAAAAAAAAAAAAAAAAAAAAAAGAAAAGTGATGACAAACAAAGGAATACAAAGAAAATAAACACACCCAGCAGCATACCTTTTGGCCCTTGTATGGTTGTTTGTGGTCAGCTACACCATCTATCGTAAGTCTGGTTTGTGGTATTGCAAAAACGGGGAGTAAGAGAACGAACAACACTCAAGCTGGGGTAAGTTAGGTTAGGTTAGGTTGGGTTATCTTCCCTTTCGTCACCTTATCTAACTTAACCTAACGTTTAATCTTGTTTTACTTAATCTCTCCTATCCCATTTGGTGGTGGTAGCTGTAGTGGTAGTGGTAGTAGTAATGGTAGTAGTAGTAGTAGTAGTAGTAGTAGTAGTAGTAGTAGTAGTAGTAGTAGTAGTAGTAGTAGTAGTAGTAGTAGTAGTAGTAGTAGTAGTAGTAGTAGTAGTAGTAGTAGTGGTTGTTATTGTTATTGTTATTGTTGTTATTGTTATTGTTGTTTTTGTTGTTATTGTTATTGTTGTTTTGTTGTTGTGGCTGCTGCTGCTGCTGTTGTTGATATCGTTGTTGTTGTTCAAGTATTTGTTACAACAATAATACATAATGACAATGGAACACAATGCCACACCACACCACGCCACACCCCACCAAAGACCAACAACACTACACAAAGACAAGAACTTCACACTCACAAAGAGAGAACAAAATGAAATCATACGAGAGGAAAGCTGAGTGGGCGGACGGGATGGGGTAGATGTGGATGCGTGCGTGCATGTGTGCGTGCGTGTGAGTGAGCGTGCCTGTATGTGTGTGTAGGCGGGAGGGAGGGTGCCAGCAATCTCTTCAGTTCCTTATTGGACTCACAGACGGGGCATGTGCTTAGGAACTCGGCGCCTTTAGTTGGGCATGCCGCGTGCTGGGGAATGCCTTGAGATGCCCTAAGCTGGAGGGAAGGACAAAACACTACGAGGGAGCGCCGGTACTTCAAACAACAACGCAACACTGAAAATATTTATAGCCATTTGATTTTGCATGACGAGAGAGAGAGAGAGAGAGAGAGAGAGAGAGAGAGAGAGAGAGAGAGAGAGAGAGAGAGAGAGAGAGAGAGAGAGAGAGAGAGAGAGAGAGAGAGAGAGAGAGAGAGAGAGAGAGAGAGAGAGGGTTATAATCTATGGCTGTTTATGTTTATGGCCGGTGTGTTATTGTTTATTGGTATGGTAATGGGTTGTGTGTTAGGAGCAGCAGCGTGTGGCGTGCGTGAGGTGAATGCAAGATGAGTGGACAAGGAATGGACACGAAAACACTGCCTTTACTTCGTGGTTTATCGCTGAGTAATGGCTCCTTTCCTTGTCTGTATAGTGCAAAGCTTCTAATGCCACACTGCTCAATGTAAATCTCTCTCTCTCTCTCTCTCTCTCTCTCTCTCTCTCTCTCTCTCTAATAGTGAGGATTTCATCTTTTCATTCTAATTTTATCTATATACGCTCATTAGTTTTGTCTATATTACTTTTCTTTTTCTTTAATGTTTTGAATTACGGCTCACTCTCTCTCTCTCTCTCTCTCTCTCTCTCTCTCTCTCTCTGTCTCTTATCATCTCATTTCCTTGTCTTTCAGTCCTGTTCCTCACACCCAGACGTTTTCTCTCCTCCTCCCCTTCATTAGCACACTTTCTCTTCCTTTTCCTCTATAATCTCAACACTCCCTCTTCTCTCTCTCTTTAGGAACATCTCGTAAGACCTTCCTCGGAGTGGCTTTGTGGTGAGGAGTCTTATAAGTTGTCGTATTATCATCTGCAGAGTACATGAGTCTGATGAATGGCTATATCATGAAGTATGAGCGTTTGTGTTTTGCTTAGCCCACATCCTTCTCTCTTTATCGTGTTGTGGGCGTTATCTGGTGTTTTTATCGTCTAAGGATATTATGTTAGTGATGAGTGAGTCTTTATTACCTCAAACAGTGTATATATTTTTTGTTCGTCTTTCTGGTTACTCGTATCCATTTCCTAACTAGCTGGCGAACGTGTTTATTCATTTATGTATGTTTTTTTTTTCTAGTATTACGTCTATTTGGTAACTAACTTCCTTGTGTGTGTTTCTTAATCCATATGTTTTTATAAGGAAATTTATCTATTCTCTAACTAGCTGGCGAACGTTTTTATTCATTTATGTACGTTTTTTTTTTCTAGTATTATGTCTATTTGGTTAACTAACTTCCTGACATCTATTTCTTAATCTATATAGGTTTTCATATGGAGATTTATCTATTCACTAACTTGCTTCCATGTTTAGTCATTCACTTACGTGTATAAATTATCGTATTAATATTTATTTGTTCACTAACGAGACAGCTAGTAGGTCTAAATTGTCTATGTGGATTTTTCTTACTAATATTTATCTATACACTAACTTTCTATCGTGTTTATCTGTATTAATTAATCTATTATATATTTTTTACTAAGATCATTGTATTCCCTAATTAAAAAAAAACCGAACTTATTTTTTTGGTTAATTTATTCATTTGATTTTTGAGGTGTACGATTCTGTGTATTTTCATGAATATATCTTTTCTTTCTCAATACACGGCAGATTTCATTATGTTCATTATGAATTGAAAAGGAATTTTACATAAGTCTTGGTGGGCAGAAAAAAAGATGATGCTGTGGAATGTGTGTGTGTGTGTGTGTGTGTGTGTGTGTGTGTGTGTGTGTGTGTGTGTGTGTGTGTGTGTGTGTGTGTGTGTGTGTGTGTGTGTGTGTGTGTGAGTGTGTGTGTGTGAGAGAGAGAGAGAGAGAGAGAGAGAGAGAGAGAGAGAGAGAGAGAGAGAGAGAGAGAGAGAGAGAGAGAGAGAGAGAGAGAGAGAGAGAGAGTGTGTGTGTGTGTGTGTGTGTGTGTGTGTGTGTGTGTGTGTGTGTGTGTGTGTGTGTGTGTGTGTGTGTGTGTGTGTGTGTGTGTGTGTGTGTGTGTGTGTGTGTGTGTTTAGACAGATGCCCTTATACAACGCTTGAAAAAGTCAACACGAACACTACTATGAAACATTTCCCCCTGCGCGTCACTCCGGCCACTCCCTCCTATCTATATTTACAAACACAGACGAATTAGCTCGACTTGACTAATCTCAACACTCACTCCAAACTTTACTTCGAGTCTAATCTTGATGACATGTTTGCATTGGTGCCCTAACAGACCCTTCCCTCACTGCAACACTGTACTGCTCACCCCGCCGCTGCCACCGCTATGTTGGCTGCAAGATGGGTGGTGGTAGTGCTGGTGGTGGTGATGGTGGTGGTGCTGGGGGCAGAGACGCAAAGGGAGGCGAGGGAGAGAGGACGCAGAAGAGGACAACGAAGAAGAGCGCGGATTGAAAGTTGCACGAGAGTCGAGGCATTCAAGAAGAAGCTGAAGGGGTGAGTATTTGTGTGTGTGTGTGTGTGTGTGTGTGTGTGTGTGTGTGTGTGTGTGTGTGTGTGTGTTGTCTCGTGGTTCTCTTATCATCTAACCATCCGCAGACTCGTGTCAAACTAAATGCAAACGCAGTACACACTCACACCCACACACCCACCCACTCACACACCCCACACACACAGCCATCCATCAGTCTCGCCTGCAGAATCAAACACGACACTGAAATGAGACCGTCTGGTGTTCCTTCAATCGATCAGACAGCTCATATAGTTCAGTCTAGCCTCTCAACACCTTCATCAGACGCCTACCCTCCGAACACTTAACTGCCGCCCACTTCACGCCCCCCAGAGAGAGAGAGAGAGAGAGAGAGAGAGAGAGAGAGAGAGAGAGAGAGAGAGAGAGAGAGTGGGGAGAGGGCATCGCGAAACAAATCTACAGAGCTCACTTGATACGTCTTTATAATTCTACGCGCGAACTTTTAGCATCAAACTTTCTGTCACGTGCCCTGGTTTAGGTTAGGTTACGTTCAGTTCGTATGGCTTTGACTGGATTTGGTTAGGTTAGGTTCAGTAAGGCAAGGTTAGGTGGGTGTATGGTTAAATATATAAAGTTAGATCATGTAAGCTGAATCTAGGTGACGTGATATGAGCTTAGGTGAAGTGGTGAGGTGAGGTGAGGTGAGGTGAGGTGAGGTTTGGTAAGGTGAGGTTAGCTTCATATGGTTAAGGTTATGGGAATATTATTTAAGCTCACACGATAAGGTTAGGTAAGGTTATACAAGACAAAAGATTGGTTATATGAAGTTCACACGGTAAGGTTATGGAAGGTTATACAAGATGAAGTGGTAAGGTTAGGTAAGGAGAGATTAAGTTAGCTTGACGTACCAATAGACATTCCAGCACTGACTTCCATTAGACGAGCTTCATCTTACCTAACTTGAGCCAACCCCAGTAAACCCAGCCTCGCCTTGCCTACCCAAAGCAAACCAAACTTGTCCTACCACACCGCGCCGAACCGCACCAGACCTTATCTAACCTAATCTCACTGTACCACACCTCACCAAACCAAACCAAACCAATCTTATCCTTACACCACACCACACCACAGCAAACCTTACCTATCTTAACCAAATTTATCTTACCTTACCACACAACACCGCACCAAACATTACCTAACTTAATTTCTCTGTACCACATCTTACCTAGCCTAACCAGACCAAACTTGTCCTACCACACCACGCCACACCGCACCACACCACACCAATCCTACGCAAACCAAACCAAACCAAACCAAACCGAGGCAAATCAACATCATCTTGACGAAAGGGAACATTTGGCGCCATCACGTAGTCCTGAACACAACGCCCCGGCCGGCCATCAGCCCAGCCAGACGCCGCTGCCCGACACTTCCCTTTGGCGAGACGGAGACCAGACGCACAAGCCCTGGCCGGTGTTATTGATGGTCCTGGGCCGCGCGACACTGTCTAAGAGCTCGCTGGCAAGTGTCTGGGCGGCGTAGGAACACAGAAAGGACGTGTCGGAACAGTCTACGAGCTCGTGCTGGTGCGGGGAATAAATGGACGCTCTTCCTTGCTATCTGACGCGGTGTTCTAATGGCTATGCTTGTTCTTTATAGCGTTTTTGTCTTGTTATTGCTTTGGAGGATTCGGCTTTTTCTTGTCTTTTATTAGAGTTTAGGAGATTTCGGCTTTTTTTTGTCGTTTGTCGATGTTTAAGGAAAATTCGGCTTTTCTTGTCTTTTGTCGATGTTTAGGAAAATTCGGCTTTTTTTATCTTTTGTCATTGTTTAAGAAAATTCGGCTTTTCTTGTATTTTGTCGTTGTTTAGGAGAATTCGGCTTTTCTTGTCTTTAGTTGTTGTTTAGAAGATTTTGGCTTTTTTTGTCTTTTGTCATTGTTTTGGGGGATTCAGCTTTTTTAAGGGGAATTTTGATTAGTGGCAAATTGTAGGCTTGTGTATTTCTTAAGCTCATATACTTTTTCTTTCTTCCTTTCTTTTTACCTTTTGTCGTTGTTTTGGAGAATTCGGCTTTTTTTTTTTTAAGGATAATTTTGATTTATGGTGAATTGTAGGCTTATGTTTTTTCAGACGCTCACATTCTTTTTTTTTTCTTTCTTTCTTTCTTTCTTAGCTTTTATCGTTGTTTTGGAGAATTCGGCCTCTGGAATTCGGCTTCTGTTATTTAAGGGAAATTTCGATTTGTGGCGAATTGTAGGCTTGTATTTTTCTCAGACGCTCATATACTTTTTTCTTTTTTCCTTTCTTCTTCTTTCCTTTTTTTTTTTTTTTTGAGAATTCGTCTGTTTTTCTTAGAGTAATTTTGCGTTGAAGCGAACTGTAAGCTTGTGTGTTTGTTGCTCAGACGGACATGCTTTTCAATTCTTTCTTTTTCTTTTAGCTTTTATCTTGGTTTTGGTGGAACCTGCCCTTGTGTGCCTGTCTCTTCAATATTTAATCTCGTTTCTCGGAATTTTGGATTTGGTGATCAAAAATATGGGTTTACCTAAAGGAATCTGAGAAAGAATGAGAGAGGAGGAGGAGGAGGAGGAGGATGGGGGTGGGGGTAAATGGCTAGCCGGAGTGTCATGGTGAACATATAAGGGCACAGAAGAATCACGTCCGCTCGCTTCACTTCTAAGGACTCCCATGGCTTCACTTTTATGATCCACCCCCCATCCCAGCCTCTCCCTCCCTCTTCCTCTCCCTGTTTCTTTCTCTCCTCTCTCTCTCTCTCTCTCTCTCTCTCTCTCTCTCCCCTTCCATCCTTCCTTCAGCTTCACTCCTGCTAATATCTTCTTTCTTCCTTCCTTCCAGTCTCTCTTAGCTCTTCTCTCCTTCCTTTTTTCCTTCCTTCCATCTATCAGCTTCTCTCTTATTCAATTTATTCCTCTCTTCCTTCTTTCAATCCCTTCCTCTATGGCTTCTCTTCTATTCTCTTTCCTCCTCCTCTTAGCTTTTGCTCCCTCTTCCTTCCTTCAAAATGACTTCCTTCAACCTCCTCCTGCTCCTTCAACCTCAACCTCCACTACCACCACCACCACCACCACCACCACCACCTCCTCCTCCTCCTCCTCCTCCTCCAGCAAAGCCATATTCTGCTGTCCTTGTACGTGGCAGCTCAGGATTCAGTCAGGCTAAAGAAGGACGTCCTGGTGATCGGCGCCTTACCAGACAACTACCACCACCACCACCACCACCACCACCACCGCTATCACCGACACCTTCCTCTCCTTACGACTGACACGTTCTTACAGTTAGGAAGCAAGGTAGTGGTAGTAGTGAAGGTGGTGGTGGTGGTGGTGAAAGAAGAGGATGAAGAATAGCAATAATAATAAAAGCAGGAGTAACGACAACAATAACAATAACACCAACAGCAAAAAACGTGAGGAGGAGGAGGAGGAGGAAGAGGAGGAGGAGGAGGAGGAGGAGGATGAAAAGGAATGATACGAAGAAGAATAAAGGAGGAGAAAGTAGAAACGTAATAAAAAAAGAGATAGAGAATGATGAAAAAAAAATGAATACAGTAAAAAAAACGATGACAAAATATACATACAAATAGAAAAACAGGAAAAACACACACAAACACAAACACACACACACAGAAGACAACACAGCACAAGAAAAGGAAAAAAGAAATAGAACTAACTCAACAAAACACCACCAAAAACACAAGAAAACAGAGAAGATAAGAAGACTGCACAAGAGACCAGTTTACCCGACACAAAGGAGGTTCTGATACAAAGACAGAGGGATGAAACACACGAATCTTAATTACGTCTCCTTATTCAGTGACTCCATGATCTCACTGGCGGCTTGAAATATCAGTGTGGTGCAAGTTGAGACGGAAAAAAAATAGCATTAGTAGTTATTGAAGTGAGAGAAACCATTATTCTCTTTAATTTATCTGTGTTTTGTTTACTTTTGTGTCGTCGAGAGAGAGAGAGAGAGAGAGAGAGAGAGAGAGAGAGAGAGAGAGAGAGAGAGAGAGAGAGAGAGAGAGAGAGAGAGAGAGAGAGAGAGAGAGAGAGAGAGAGAGAGAGAGAGAGAGAGTGTGAGTTTGGACGAAAGAAAGAGAAGAATGAAATAAGATAGAAACGATAATATGTGTATAGAAATGCGTCTAAGGAGAGAGAGAGAGAGAGAGAGAGAGAGAGAGAGAGAGAGAGAGAGAGAGAGAGAGAGAGAGAGAGAGAGAGAGAGAGAGAGAGAGAGAGACGTTTGACATGCATTTTGACATTCATTAACCGGTCTATTCACTCTGCCTTTTATATTCTCTCTCTCTCTCTCTCTCTCTCTCTCTCTCTCTCTCTCTCTCCCAATTAAAACATAATCTCTAATCTCCCATAAAGTAATCTGATATATTTTAGTTCGTCAAGTCCAAAAAGAGAAAGGTTATGATTGGGCCATTTATCACCTGTACAGATCCCACTGATAGTTGTAGTAGTGGTGGTGGTGATAGTAGCTGTAGTAGTGTGGTGGTGGTGGTGGTGGTGGTGGTGGTGGTGGTGGTGGTGGTAGTAGTAGTAGTAGTGGTTGTAGTAGTAGTAGTAGTAGTAGTGGTTGTAGTAGTAGTAGTGGTTGTAGTAGTAGTGGTTGTTGTAGTAGTAGTAGTAGTAGTAGTGGTTGTAGAAGTAGGGTTTGTAGTAGTATTAGTAGGGGTTGTAGTAGTCGTAGAAGACCAATAATAATAATAATAATAATAATAATAATAATAATAATAATAATAATAATAATAATAATAATAATAATAATAATACTACTACTACTACTACTACTACTACTACTACTAATAATAATAAAATAAAATAGAGGGTCATAAAATAGTTGATATAAATTTGTTGTTGTACATATTCATATAAAAGAATAAGCGTAAAAATTTTAACATTAAGGAATATCAGCAACAACAACAACAACAACAACAACAACAACAACAACAAAACAACAACAACAACAACAACAAAAACAAGTAATACCACAAACTCAAAACTGTTCAGATTAAGACAGGAAATCTAAGAAAAAAAAAGAACATTGCAGAATTATCCCATTAATTTCCACTATCACACGAGAGAGAGAGAGAGAGAGAGAGAGAGAGAGAGAGAGAGAGAGAGAGAGAGAGAGAGAGAGAGAGAGAGTAAAAAAAAAAAGAAAACTTCCACATACATTAACCCACACACCCACCAACACAACCACCCAGCCACCCATGCACCCACACCAACACAACAACACACCCACACTTAACAACACCCACCCATCAACACCCTCACCCACTCCCCCCACACACCTACCCACTATCCACCAACATCTCCACCCACCTTCCCATCCACCCACTCACCAACACCCCCCACCCTCACCCACCAATACCCCCACACCGTACCCCCCCACACACACAGATCTGCGGTCAATCAGCGGTGAAGTTCAAAAGTTTTCAAGTCACTTCATTCTCCTCCTCTCTGTGCTCAGGCTGCGTCAGGCGAAATTTCCATAGAAAACGAGAATACACATCAGATACCACGTCCCGGAATAAACGTCCAGTGCTTCGAGGCTCCGAGAACTGTGAGGAGCGGGAACTGGTTATGCCGAGATGGTGGTGGTGGTGGTGGTGGTGGAGGAAATAGGTGGGATGAGAGAGAGAGAGAGAAAAAAAGATAAGTAGGACAAAGGACAAAGAAACTGAGAAAAGATGGTGTTGGAAAAGAGGGATATGAAAGAGAAGGAATGGAAAAGGAAAGGAATATGAAGCGATATGGAAGAAGTGGGAAATAAGGTAAGGAGAAGGATATTAAAAGAGAGACGAAGAGGAGGGAGAGATGGAAAAAGTGGGTTAGAAAAGGAAAAGATATATGAAAGCGGAGGAAAGGAAAAGGAAAGGATATGGAGGAAGGAAAGTGAGAAATAAGCTAAGGAGGATATATTAGAAGAGAGACGGAGAGAGAGAGGAAGAAAAGTAGATTAGAGAGAGAGAGAGAGAGAGAGAGAGAGAGAGAGAGAGAGAGAGAGAGAGAGAGAGAGAGAGAGAGAGAGAGAGAGAGAGAGAGAGAGAGAGAGAGAGAGAGAGAGAGAGAGAGAGATGAAAAAGGCATAGGATATAGGTGTAAGAAAAAAATATCGAGGTTTGTGAAGAGGAGAAAAAATCTGACGAAAGAAAAGAAAAGCAAGGCGGAGAAGAGGAAACACGTTAAGATAAGGAATAAGAAAGGTAACGAGAAAGTTGAGGAGGAAGGGAAATAAAAACGCAGAGGAATAAGATAAGGAGGAAGAGGAGGAGGAGAAGAAAAAAAAAAGTTGATGCTACGAACAGGAAACCAGTATAAAAAAAAAAAAAAAAAAAAGAAGCATCAGATTAGAGCCAGAAGAGAAGGAAAGAGGATAAAAACAAAGAGAAATGCACAAAGAGAGGAAGGAAAGCTTTAGCACCAGACCACACACACCTCGCTCTTCTCTCCCCTCACGATATGACAAGTTAAGTTCTAGCACCGCAGACTTCTAAAAACTCTACAAAGGAACACAAAGGAAGACCAAGCGGCAACAGACCTTTTGTATCCTGACGAGACTTTGTAGTAAGCTGAAACTCTCTCTGGACTACAAATAAGAGACTCGTGTTGCTGTTCCAAGAGGTTACGAACAAACATAGACAAAGACAGACGAAAAGGAAGAAAGAAAGAAAAAAATAAATAAAATGTCAAAGTGGAGGAGAGAGAGAGAGAGAGAGAGAGAGAGAGAGAGAGAGAGAGAGAGAGAGAGAGAGAGAGAGAGAGAGAGAGAGAGAGAGAGAGAGAGAGAGAGAGAAAGGAGAAAGAGGAGAAGGTGAAAAAATTAAAAGCTGCGAGAATGAAGAGAGCTATGAATAAGAGAATGAGAGCAAAACACATTAGAAAGCGGAGGAGGAGAAGAATATGCAGTAAAAAGAGAAAGAGAAGAAAGAGAAGCAGAACAACAACAACAGCAACAATGAAAAAGAGGATGAAAAGAAGAAAGAGAAACATGAGAACATAAGAAAAGAAGAGAAGCAGCAAGAAGTCACCACGCCTACAGTTGTCAGTCCCTGTAAGGCGAGGAGGAGGAGGAGGAGGAGGAGGAGGAGGAGGAGGAGGAGGAGGAGGAGGAGGAGGAGGAGGAGGAGGAGGAAGGAAGGAAGGAAGGAAGGAAGGAAGGAAGGAAGGAAGGAAGGAAGGAAGGAAGAAAGGAAGGAAGGAAGGAAGGAAGGAAGGAAGGAAGGAAGGAAGGAAGGAAGGAGGAAGGAAGACGAGCAGGAATAGAAAACGAAAAAAAACCAAGACCAAGAACTAGAACAAAAACGAGGAGGAAGAAGAAAAGAGAAGAGGAAAAGTAGGAAGGAAGGAACGAGAGAGAAAAGAAAGTGGAATAAAGACGAAAAAGAACAAGACTAAGAACAAGAAGAGGAAGGAAAAAGATGAGAAAAAGAAAAGGATAGGAGCAAAGAAAAAAAAATGTTACTTAGACACAACACTCACTACCTCTCCAGCTCATCCCTCTCCCCAACACAGCTGCGTTAGGTAAGGCTGGGGAGGAGCTAGTGGCGGGTAGAGAGGAGGTGCTGGAGGAGTGAGTGAGGGTGATATACCTGACCTAATACGTACAGTTCGTCCTCACGGCGCCAATTACCTGTATGAAGGTTCAGGTGTGCTATAGTGAGCTGGAGGACGAGATGGTTGGGTGAAGTAGTAGTTATGATAGTTACTGTACTTAACGACTTGAGTTCTTGTAAGAGAGGGGTTTCAGGGCATTTGTCGAAGATTTTTGGTTAATCTCTCTTAATTTTTTAGGAAGCTGGCAATCAAGTGGGCCTATTTCTTTATTTTTGTTGTTCTTGGCCAGCTTCCCCTGTTCCATTAAAACAAAAATGATATGAAATGAAAAAGTATTGGCGGTATTGTGGTATTTCCTTCTTGTCTCTTCTTCTTCTTTTGCTTATTCTTCTTTCTTTTTATTGTTCTTTTTCTTTCTTCTTTCTTTCTTTCTTTCTTTCTTTCCTTCTTTTCTTCTTCTTATTATTATTATTATTATTATTATGATTCTTTTCTCTTTTATTCTCCAAGCCAATAAATAAATCAAGTGTACATTATAAAAAATTGTAGCTTTTCTTTATTTTTTTCTATTATACTCGCCGTCGTAGTCAACTTCAAGTGTAGTAGAAAGTTTGAACAAAATTGGAAGTTAGTGTGTAGTAAAACAAAAGGTAAATTTTGAAGATGCAGTGAATAGAAAGAAAGAGAATTACTTGTTATTTCCTATGTAAGACGACGATTGTGTGTAGCGAGTGTTAAGAGAATGGTGTGAGTAAGTGACGGGACGGTGAGCTCAGGTATGCAAGGTGAATGAAATGATGAACACCTTTACGTCTGTCTGGTGCTAATTAATGCCTGTATTGCGAGGGACACACAGACACACACACACACACACACACACACACACACACACACACACACACACACACACACACACACAGACACAGACACACACACACACACACACACACACACACACACACTAATAAAACAATAAAATGAAACTGCGTAATAACAAGCACATTAACATATTAGAACAGTAAAATTAGTAGCTACAACAAACAACAAACGAACAACAAGCAGCAGCAACAACAACAACAACAACAACTCAAACCACCACCATCACCATCACCACTACCACCACCACCACCACCAACAACAACAACAAGCAAATATTGACGAATCACCGTGCAAACAATAGCCATTCTCTACTCGCCAGAACACAATGCAAAGCTGTGCGACTCCCTTTATGTTCTGGACGGCCTCAAGGATTCAATAACACTGGTAGCGTGGCCAGCACCTCCTACAATACAAGTCCAGTATACAAAGGGATCGAATTCTCAAACATTCCGGCATCTTATCTCGAGTCGTTTGAAAACACTCTGGTTGAAGTTAAGGATTTCAAGTGTGTTCTCAAGATTCCTGGGATAGTTCAACAGACTCCATTGGAAGTAGTTGGGTTATTCAATAATGTTTTTTAGGACTGCAAGATAAGTGAACAAGCTTTAGTGGGAGTTTAATGTTTTCAAGAGTGTTTTCATGACTGGTGATAGTTTAACGGGATCTGGTGGATGTTTTTACTGGTGTTGTTTTAATAATTATTAGCGGTAATTTGACAGCCTGGTGTCTTCCAAAGATGTCTATTATGATTCTTGGGGATAATTTAACAGGTTCCGACGAAAGCTATTTTGAAGAATGAAGTTATAAAAGTTTTTTGGGATGTTTTACATGGATTTATTGGCAATTCAACACTCTAGTAAAAATATTAACATTTTCAATAGTTTTTTAATTTTAATGATTGTTTAAGCTAATGAAAGTAAGATTTCTATGAGTATCTTCATTGTTCAAGATATAATTCAACCCCCTAGGTGAAAATGGCAGTCTTCAGTGGATGACAAGATTTTCAGAGAGGTCTTGCATTATTCGTGATAACAAAACAGACTCTAATGGAAATAATTAACCCCTTCAATACTGGGACACATTTTTACCTTGAGACTTGTGTACGATTAGACCATTTTATTTACATTAGGAAGAGTCTCAGAAGATTAATGGCCACAGTCCACTACTTTATGCCCCACATGAGTTTCTGAAGCTGTATAAAATCACCAAATAGTAAGCAGAATGGATATGGAAACGTGTTATGGTACTGAAGGAGTTACGTTTACCAAAGAATATAGGAGTTAAGCTTTCATTGTTTCTGATTTTATTGATCGTTTGATGATTTCATACTATCAAACAAAAAAAGACAACAGAACATTAGTAATCATCTATGTGTCCTTTTAAAAGCAGTCCTTAAGAGAATGCACAGTGCTTTACAATACGGCCTCAGTAGAAGACAAGGAGGGAGTGGGCGTTGGTAGGAAAGATGATGGATACAGTTGAACATTAATCAGTACCAGAGCGAAAGGAAGTTGGTTATATACACCACTTCAAAGATTATACTGTGTGTGTGTGTGTGTGTGTGTGTGTGTGTGTGTGTGTGTGTGTGTGTGTGTGTGTGTGTGTGTGTGTGTGTGTGTGTGTGTGTGTGTGTGCGTCAGCTTAAAAGGAACATAAATACACTTATCTCACGCTGCCTCTCTCATGCATCATACTAAACCCAGCTCGTGGCCTTTTAATTGCTAAACAGTGAGTCAGACAGCTCTCTCTCTCTCTCTCTCTCTCTCTCTCTCTCTCTCTCTCTCACGTCTAGCGCATCGCCGTAGCATCCCTCCCGCCCACCTCTTATCTCCTCCTCCTCTTCTCTCCTCCTCCTCCTTCTCGTGTAGTACTTCCTTGCGTCTGTCTGGTCCGCCTCTCGCCTCACTAGCCACTGGCCTCACAACACTAGCCCTACTCAGTCGCGTGGTGGCCCTAGCTAGTGTGTGTGCGCGGCCGCGGCTCCTCAACCTCCACCCCGGGGCAGACTCGACCCTTCCCTCCCACTCCTCAGTAAGCGAGTGCCGTGATTGTCGACTCTCGTGTGTCCTGTGCTGGCGTGCGTGCTACCCTCGATCACTGTGACTTTAAACCCATCAGTACTGGGACGCATTTTTATCTCGAGTTTTGCATATGATTTGACGATTTTGTTTACACTAGGAAGGGTCTATGGAGGTCAGAAGATTAAAGGTCTGAGTCTTAACTTTTTTAATCACCCATAAACGTTTCTGAAGGTGTACAAAATCGCCAAATCGTAAGCAGAATGAATATGAGAACGTGTCATGGTACTGAAGAGGTTAATAGCTTGTGCACGGAGCTAGATGGTATTTTTACACGAAGGTGGATGAATAATGTCAATATTTGTGAGTTTAGTCATACTTTCACCGAGTCTACATGAAGTTAGTGTAGATAAAAATAATAGTAATAGTATCGATATCGTACCATCTGCAATTCTATCGTACTTTTTTCAACCGAGTCATTCCTGCATGTTTTTTTTTTTTCCTAAGGCTCAAGTTTTAAAGAAAGTTATATAGAAATTGTATTGGTGTGTCTACCAGGGAAATTTTAAGTATAGCCTCGAAATTGTATCTGAATTCTGAGATGTACACGTTTTCTTTGATAATTTTGCTGTAGAGCTTGAACTTGAAGCTAAAGGACTGAACATAGGCACGTATTTTTTTTTTATTAGAACACGAAATTTAGATACATTTAAGCTCGTATTTCAACTTCAGTAACACCAATGACTTCAAAAGCCTAAAAAAAAGATAAATGACCAGGTTTTAGCTCGTTAATTTAAATCACAAATAACACAAACCTAAAACATATCGTAAACACAACAAACCTAAAATAAATAATGAACTCCCAACCAGTTATAAATACTAAAACAATAAATAATAAATAAAGAAAACAAATCATATACACAACGAGCGTAAAATAAATGATGAGCTCCCAGTTATTAATCGTTAAAAAAAAAAAAACTAAGAAATAAAGAAAATAAATCCAACCATTAATCTAAATCATAAACACTACGAGCTTAAAACAAACAATAAAATACCAACCAGTCATACACCAACACCCCCCGCCCATAAAAAAAAAAAAAAAAAAATAAATAGACCCAAGCAGTAACTTAAATCATAAACACCACGAGCTTAAAACAAATAATAAAATACCAACCACTTATAACCCCCCACAAAAAAATATATATAAAAAAATAAATAAAACGAAGCAGCAACTTAAATAATAAACACCACGAGCGTAAAATATTTCACCTCCAGAACCAAATAATTAAAATGAAGGCGTAATAATGAGAGCAAGCCGAGTTCATATACCAGGATTCATTTAGCGTGTTTCTCCATGTAAGATGAATGCAGACTCGAGGTTTGCAAAGCGAGACGCAACGATGTAACTAATTGTTATATAGTGTTACCGTGCCGTGCCGCCTTCTTGTGCCGAGATAACATTACATCACCAGAGAGAGAGAGAGAGAGAGAGAGAGAGAGAGAGAGAGAGAGAGAGAGAGAAATTTGACAAAGTAGAGAAAGAAAGGAAAATAAGAAATGAAGAGTAGAGAGAGAGAGAGAGAGAGAGAGAGAGAGAGAGAGAGAGAGAGAGAGAGAGAGAGAGAGAGAGAGAGAGCAAAACGCAATGAGGGTGAAATGACTGCGATAAGAAAGAATCAACCGTCGTAGCACACACACACAAACACACACACACACACACACACACACACACACACACACACACACACACACACACACACACAAACCATAAAAAATAATAAAACTGTGTACTCTTGAACAATAAACACTTACAGAACACAGCTGCGAGAGAGAGAGAGAGAGAGAGAGAGAGAGAGAGAGAGAGAGAGAGAGAGAGAGAGAGAGAGAGAGAGAGAGTGTTAAAATGAAAAGAAATATAAGAAATGAAGAATACATTACCGGAGAGAGAGAGAGAGAGAGAGAGAGAGAGAGAGAGAGAGAGAGAGAGAGAGAGAGAGAGAGAGAGAGAGAGAGAGAGAGAGAGAGAGAGAGAGAGAGAGAGAGAGAATAAAATTACAAAAATAGAGAAAGAAAAGAATAAGGAATTAAGAGTACATTACCGCAGAGAGAGAGAGAGAGAGAGAGAGAGAGAGAGAGAGAGAGAGAGAGAGAGAGAGACAGACAGACACAGACAGAGGAATACAACACCACATCATCTGCCTCCATTAAAACACCAAGTACTTCATCCACTCACTCATCACCGTTATCAGCGAAGGCCCCAGGAATCGTGACCGCCCCCTTGAGAACGCCACACTTTTTGCCAATGCGATTAAGGATAGAATTATTGTCCACCGTCCGTCTGCTTGGTACCGTCTGCTGGCCTTGCTCCTTGCTGGCTGCTGGGGGTGACGTGTGTGTGTGTTTGTGTGCATGTGTGTGTGTGTGTTTAGTAGGGAAGGCGAAAGAAAATGTGGAAGAGGAGGAGGAAGACGCGGGAAAGGACATGGAATAGGGAAGGATGGGAAGGAAGAAGGGAAGGAAAGGAGGGAAGGGAGAAAGAAAGAAGGCAAAGAAAAGATGGAAGAGGAGGAGGAAGATGTGGGAAATGGTACGTGTGGTAGAGAAGGAGAGGGAGAAGGCAAAGAAAAAGAGGGAAGGAGAGGAGGAAGAAGATGGGAAGAGGATATGTATGGTAGAAAAAGATGTGAAGAAAAGAGAAGGGATGAAGGGAGAAGGCAGAGAAAAGAGGGAAGGAGAGAAAGAAGATGGGGAAAGGATATGTGATAAGGAAGGAAGGGAAGAAGGAAGGAGGCAAGGAAAGGAGGCAGGAGAGGCAAAGAAAAGAAGCAAAGAGAGGAGGAGGAAGAACATGGGAAAGTGTATGTGGTAGAGAAAGAAGAGAAGAAAGGAAGCAAGGAAAGGAGGAAAGAGGAAAAAAATGGAGGAAAAGAAATGTATTAAGAAAGACGAGTAAAAAAGGAAGAAAAATAGAGAAGGAGGGAATGAAGGATGGGAAACTAGAAAAATGGAGAAAGGAAGAAAGTGAAGGTAAAGAAGTAAGGAAGGAGGGAGAGAAGGAGAGAGGGAGGAAGAAGATGAACGTATAAAGTAAGAAAAGAATGAATGAATGAATGAATGAAGATGAGAGAGAGAGAGAGAGAGAGAGAGAGAGAGAGAGAGAGAGAGAGAGAGAGAGAGAGAGAGTCAAAAACCATCAACCATACAGAAAAACACACACACACAGAGAACAAACACGATGAAAAAAAAACAAACCCAACACAACACAACTAAACCACAAAACACCAACACAACACACAACACTATTAATAGAAACAAATAAAACGAAGACAAAACTCAAAAAAAAAAAAAACACACACAGGCAAGACCCAGCCATTCACACACCACACCCCCCAGACACACACATCATCCAGACAGCAGCATTGATACCACGTGATAGGAGGCAGAGGACGAGATGGGAGGCTGGGAGGGACACAGGGAAAGGAGAGGAGGTGGGGAAGGAGACGCGGGGCCTTCAGACACTATCTCTCAGTGGACCAGATTCCCTTAATGGATCACAGCATCACTAGATCACCTTATACAGGCCACAGCGAGACTATAAAGGGAAATGAAACGAGAGAGAGAGAGAGAGAGAGAGAGAGAGAGAGAGAGAGAGAGAGAGAGAGAGAGAGAGAGAGAGAGAGAGAGAGAGAGAGAGAGAGAGAGAGAGAGAGAGAGAGAGAGAGAGAATTTTGAATAAAGAAAAGAAGAGAAGGCTGAAATGAGAGAATAAAACGTGTATTGAGAGTGTTAGATAAATAGATAAATAGATAGATAGAGAGAGAGAGAGAGAGAGAGAGAGAGAGAGAGAGAGAGAGAGAGAGAGAGAGAGAGAGAGAGAGAGAGAGACTTTTCACATTACACACTTACTATATAATATCCTTCAAAAGTATTCTCTCTCTCTCTCTCTCTCTCTCTCTCTCTGATCAGATTCCCCAGTATAGATTCCCTGCCAGGTCTCAAAGTGTCCAGACCGAGGCGGGAGATAAGGCAGGGCATGACAGGGAGGGAAGGAGGGGCAGATGGAGATAACCTGGAGGGAAAAATGAGAGAAAAAAAAAAACCTGGAAGAGGGAGGGGAGTAAAATATCTTTATAGCGGTGAGAGAAAAAAAGAGAGAGAGAGAAAAGAAAGTAGTGGTGGCGGGCGTTATCTTGCACTAATATCTTGTTAGGTTAGTTTCTGCCCGGCCCATCCTGCCTTCATTTTACTGGCTTGTTATCGCCTTATCGTGCTCTCTCTCTCTCTCTCTCTCTCTCTCTCTCTCTCTCTCTCTCTCTCTCTTATAAGGACCTCCATCTCTGACGCAGCAGGAGGGAAGAAGGGAGAGAAAAGATAGTAAAGGAAGGAAGGAAGGAAGGAAGGAAGGAAGGAAGGAAGGAAGGAAGGAGGAGGAAGGAGGGAGGAGGAGGAGGGAGGGAGGGAGGAGGGAGGAAGGAAGGAAGGAAGGAAGGAAGGAAGGAAGGAAGGGAAGAAAGTTGGAAGGAATGGATGAATGAATTAACGAAGGAAGGAAGGAAGGAAGGAAGGAGGAAGGGAGGGAGGGAGGAAGGAAGGAAGGAAGGAAGGAAGGAAGGAAGGAAGGAAGGAAAGAAAGAAGGACGGAAAGGAAGGAAGGAGAAACGAGATAAAAAGACTGAAGGCTGTGAGGAAGAGGGAATGAGAGAGAAGGAAAGAAGGAGGAAGCAGAGGGAGAGAAAGGGAATGAAGGGAAGGAAGAAGAAGCAAAGGAAGGGAGGAAAAGGCTGAAGGTAAGCAGGGAGGGAGGGAGGAGGAACATGGAACGTGGGTGAGGAGGGGGAAAGGTGATTATAAATTTCTGAAGGGTGATTCATGGGTGTGGGCGAGTTATGGTAGCGGGGATGAGGAAGAAAGGGGGTTAGGAAGTATAAGGGCGGCGGGAGTGATAGAATGCTGGCTGTGAGGGATGAAGGTTGGTGAATCCGTCATGTGAACCTAAAACTACAATATCGAAGCCTACGAAATTACAACAAGTCTTGAGAAATTAAACCCTTTCATCATTGAGGTGTGTAGAGATTGAAGCTTTTCAGTGTGTCGCGTTAGTACATTTTACGAGTCTGTAAACTAGTTAGGTCTTCTCTCTCGCCTTACGTGTCTGGTCAAGTGAATAGCCGCTCAGATTCTATTATTGTAAAGTCGCAGAAAGAGTAAAGATATAAAGTTTATCCAATTTAATTTCGGAAATGTGTTGGAGCTCCGAAAATTTACACTACATGGAAACTAAACCTAACAACGCAACACTAACAACTCAATACTAACAATGCAACACAAACAACGCAACACTCGTGGACTTTGCTCGTGTCATTCTTTTAACCTCTTCGATACTGAGACGCATTTTTACCTTGACTTTTGGGGATGATTTGACGATTTTATTTGCATTAGGAAACGTCTATGGAGGTGAAAAGATTAACGGCCAGAGTCTTTACTGTTTTAACCCTCACATAAATTTCTGAAGCTGTATAAAATCACCAAATCGTAACCAGAATGGATATGAAAATGCGACATGGTACAGCAGTAAACCCATGAAATTGCTATATTATAAATCTTTTCCTTTCCTGTCCCTGTATTTCTTCCCACTACCGTTTCCCCATTTTTGGAGAAGAATCGCTCATAAATAGACATTCGTTCTTTTCAGTGCATGTCTTGATTATCTTTTTTTTTTTTTTTTTTTTTAGTGACGCTTCCAAGACCACGATATAATTTTGACCTTGTTCCTAAATCCTAAAATCGAAGTAAAGGATATCGGTAAATTTGCAGTTTCAACCACTATACCCTATCTTATATTTATTTTTCCGTATGTCTAACAAGCTTGTGGACCTCCTGAGAGAGTAGGGTTTTAACATAACCTAACCTAACCCCATTTTCCGGTAGGGTAAAATGGGGTTTGCAATGCTCGTAGAAGTGTGATCTAGACCAAGAAATATACAAGTCTAGAATCCTTGATCTAGACCGTGAGAATGTGTATAGTTACGTGTGGTGTATTGGTTGAAACTGCAATGATTCCTCAATGGAACCTTAATGAAATGAATACTTACTCATTATCATTACTTCTGGTGGACGGAAGCACCATTGCACCACTGCACGCCTGAAGGTACGGCAGTGATTGGGTGAAAAGTCATCATTCCGTGCTCGCGATACAACGCCACGAGGCAGACTGATTCCTAGGATCTTGGAAACTCTGAACCCTGAACTTCAATCTCTGAGGCTTCGAATCCTGTGTCGCTCCCTCGTCATGTGTCGAACGGTTCAATGTTGTACTCTAAACTGTTCTCATTTTCTTTCTTATTTTAAACTGTTGTCGCTTTCTTTTTCTTATTCTAAACTAATCTCTCTTTCTTATCTTATCTTAAACTATTCTCACTTTCTTCTTATTCTACATTATTCTCACTTTGTCTCTTTCTTATTTGTTCATTCATTCACTTGTTCCTTCCTTCTGTTAACGACAACCGGTTCATTGCCTATTAAATGATCAAAGTTAATTGTCTCGTAATATTTTACACGTAGTAATAGAAGGTATTTTCTTCAACCGTAAACACACACACACACACACACACACACTCTCTCTACATAGGAAATACATCGCGCTCCAAATATATTAGTCCAGAGATCTCTTCATCCTCCTTCCCCTTCCCCTTCCCCTTCCCCTCCTCCTCCTCTTCCTCCTCTATCACCACCACCACCACCACCACAACCACCTCCCTCTCCTTCACTAACACCACTTCCTTCTCTTCCTCCTCCTCCTCCTACAAAAAGAAAAGACTTACTATTTACAAGCGACGAAAGCAATCATTACATTTACACCTTGCCAATTCTCTCTCTCTCTCTCTCTCTCTCTCTCTCTCTCAATAAAAGGTTCAAGTGCTCAAGGGTTCATGAAAGAAATTCGAACCCTCTTGTGTCTTTGAT
>NC_059287.1:2921052-2923552 GCF_017591435.1 Portunus trituberculatus
AATGTACTTTTACCTTACAAAATAATAAATGAATAAAAAAAAAAACGCAAAAAAACATGAAAACAAGACAAAATATAAATAAACGAAAAATAACAAAGCAAAATGATAAACACTAAACTAAAAGCTATATAAATCTTCTTCACATACGAATGTACTTTTTCCTTTCCCTTCTTTTTGTGAGCATTTCCATTTGGTTGAAGAAAGAGGCGAGGCTTAGGAAGGCTTTTAGGTTTGTTTGTGTATGTCAAGAGTCCCGTCCACTTGTCACGCCGCTAGATGGCAGCAGGAGTGTCACTGAGCTTAAAGGGACTGAGAGAGAGAGAGAGAGAGAGAGAGAGAGAGAGAGAGAGAGAGAGAGAGAGAGAGAGAGAGAGAGAGAGAGAGAGATTTTGAGCGTAAAGAAAGCAAAGAATGAAAAAAAAGTCAAATTGGATATAAAAAATGACAAAAAATAAGGCACTTGAGAGAGAGAGAGAGAGAGAGAGAGAGAGAGAGAGAGAGAGAGAGAGAGAGAGAGAGAGAGAGAGAACGTAGAGAAAGAAAAGAATGAAAAAAAGTCAAACAGGACGTAGAAATGGAAAAAAATAAGGCATTTCAGAGAGAGAGAGAGAGAGAGAGAGAGAGAGAGAGAGAGAGAGAGAGAGAGAGAGAGCATATATTTACTTTACCTTCTGCCTAATCCTGCCACTAATCCCTCGTTGACAGCCACGCCATCTGAAACAGGAGGGAGAGAGAAAAAAGAGTAACATAACGGAGAATGTGAGAGAGAAGTGAGAGAGAAGGATGATTCGTGAATGGATGGGAGAGAGAGAGAGAGAGAGAGGGGAGTGTGAGAGGGAGTGGGTGTGGAATAGAAGGAGGCGGATTAACAGGAAGAGGCGGAGGCGGTGGTGGTGGTGGTGGTGGTGGTGGTGGTGGTGGTGGTGATGCTTGAACACAAAGAAAGAATATCATTGTTTATTATTCTTAAGTAACGGGACCATGAGAGAGAGAGAGAGAGAGAGAGAGAGAGAGAGAGAGAGAGAGAGAGAGAGAGAGAGAGAGAGAAGGCTTGGTTGATGGGTAAAAAATATTTCTTCTCTAAAAAAAACGAGAAATTGAAACGGACTAAGAAGAAAAGAAGAAGAAGAAGAAGAAGAAGAAGAAGAAGAAGAAGAAGAAGAAGAAGAAGAAGAAGAAGAAGAAGAAGAAAAAGGAAGAAAGAAAGAAGGAAAAGAAGAAGAAGAAGAAGAAGAAGAAGAAGAAAGAAGAAAAGAAAGAAAGAAAGAAAAGAAGAAAAGAAAAGAAAAGAAAAGAATAAGCAAAAGAAGAAAAAGAAAAATATGAGGAAAAAAAACAAACCACTAAAACTCAGACAAAAAAAACGAAAAAAAAAACAAAAACAGACAAATATAAAAATCGAAAATAAAAAAAAAGAAACGAAAAAATCAGTAACAAAACCAACAACAACAACAACAACAACAACAACAACAACAACAACAACAACGACAATGAATTAAACCCCAAGCCATAAATAAAATCTCTAAAATCAAAATTACCCAAACGACTTTACGGGAAAGGCAAAGAGGAGTCACGCTGCTGCTGTGGCTTGCCCTTCCTTTGTGTTCCTTCGTGCTTCTATCGCTCTTCTATCGCCTGTTCCTGACCTGTACTTAACTTCTCCTATTGTATCCTGAGCCGCCCCTGCCGCACGCAACTCAAATATTAGTGAGTCCCGCGCTGCAACACACACACACACACACACACACACACACACACACACACACACACACACACACACACACACTAAGAAGACGTAGAAGAAATAGGTGAACACACATACACACTCAAACACACACACACACACACACACACACACACACACACACACACACTAAGAAGAAGTAGAAGAGATCGATGGTGAAGGAAAAATAAAAAAAAAAGGAAAGGAAAGGAAAGGAAAGGAAGGAGGAGAGATGAAAGAAGAAGTGAAAAGAAAGAAGAAGGGAAGAAAATGAAAGAAAGAGAGGGAAATATACTTAAAAGAGAGAAAGGAGGATGAATTATGGGAAAGAGAGAAGGAAGAAGATAAGAAAAAAAAAAGAAAAGAGAAAATGTAAAGAGGAAAAGGGAAGAATTACACAAAGAAGGAAAGAAAGAATGTATGAAAGAAAAAAAAGAAAGAAATACGAAACGAAAGAAAATGAAGACAAAAAAGAAAGAAGACAAAAAAAAAAAAAAAAAGAAAAATGAAGAGAACAACAGAAAATGAGAAGGTAAACAGATCCGTTGTTGTTTACTTGGCGCTTTGAGTTCCTTTGTATTCCTTTGTGTTCCCCGCCCCGCGACACAGTCCTCATACAGTTTGGTGGCGGCGCTTGAACCAATTATGAAATGCAACACTGTGCCGGGCCAAGAGGGAACACCCGAACACAATAGCCGCTTCTGTACCGCCAACACCTGCTGCTACTACTGTTACTGTCACTACTACTACTACTACTTCTACTGCTGCTGCTGATAA
>NC_059287.1:2931052-2938552 GCF_017591435.1 Portunus trituberculatus
CGTTTGTTTAAATTCCTACCATCTGTTAGTCCTTGTTTCTTTGTACTTGTCTCCCTTTCTGTCTTTCTATCTACTACAAATTTGTCTGTCTGCCTGTCTAAGTCTTGGGGTTCCTGTCGTCCCATTTGTTTGTCATCTATCTATTTAAACACTTACTTTTCTGTCTGCATTTCTGTCAATCTACCTACAAACTCATTTAACCTTTTTTTAGACTTTTCTCTACCTACTTGCCTTACTGTCTGCCTGTCTATAGTCTTTTGATATAAACTCCTGTCTCATCATTTGCTTGTCTTTTTATTTAAATATCTACTTTTCTGTCTGCATTTCTGTCAATCTAACTACCAACTTATTCAACCTTTATTTAGTCTTCTCTCTGCCTTCTTGCCTTCTTGCCTAACTCTCTCAATATCCTTGCCTATCTATCTGCTTATCATGTTTACTGTCTATTTGCTCACTTATCCATCCCTTACCTATCTAAACACCTTCCTATCTGCTCCTATTCTCGTCTATCTACCTAAACTGTCTACATTTCTATTTACTTATCTATTTTCCCTTCTGTCTGTTTGCCTGCCCTTCCTACTTACCCTTGTATACCTACTTAACCCCTTCAGTACGGGAACACATTTCTACCTTGAGTTTTGGGTATGATTAGACGATTTTACTGACATTAGGAAGGGTCTATGCAGATCAGATTAATGGCCACAGTCTTCACTATTTTAACCCCTACATGAATTTCTGAAGCTGTATAAAATCACCAAACAGTAACCAGAATGAATAGGCAAACGCGTCATGGTACTGAAGCGATTAACTACTGTCTCTATGCCTGTCTATCTACCCTGATTATCTACTACTGTCCTTCTCGTGTCCCTGTGTCTTCTCGGCTCAAGATAAACGCTTCCCGTCTGAGGTAACTTAACCCATGTTGCCTTAAAGAGAGGCTGATATTATTCTTAAGTCTAGAACGTGACGTGACAGGGAGGGAAGGGAAGCGGAGGGGAGGGAAGGGAAAGAGAAGGAAGGGGAGGAGAGAGGAGGGGAAGGCAGGGAAAGGAAGAGAAGGAGGAAGGGAAGGAAGGGAAGGAAAGGCAAGGGAGGACAGGGAAAGGGAGGAGAGGGGAGGAGAGGGAAAGAGAGGGGAGGAGAGGGAAGGGAAGGGAGGTGCATGAGTCAAGTAGAGAAGGAAAAAGTGGTAACGTGAAGAAATGAAGGAAGAAAGGACAGTACCAGAGAGAGAGAGAGAGAGAGAGAGAGAGAGAGAGAGAGAGAGAGAGAGAGAGAGAAAGATGAGAGGTGATGGGAACCGGATGCTGGAGTACTCTCTCTCTCTCTCTCTCTCTCTCTCTCTCTCTCTCTCTCTCCGTGTAAAATTCATCATGACGTCACAGCAGTATCCCCCTCTCTCTCTCTCTCTCTCTCTCTCTCTCTCTCTCTCTCTCTCTCTCTCTCTCTCTCTCTCATATCTCACAGCCTCGAGCACAGCACTCTGAAATAATTCACACCCACCAAGAGTAAAATACGTATTGTCTAAGTTTTACGGCCACAATTTGCATTTTTAGCTTAATTAGTCATGGTTGTTTACGCATCTCAACCAGGAGGAGGAGGAGGAGGAGGAGGAGGAGGAGGCCAGTGGTGGTACATGATATTTCTCCGCCTCATTTTCTTCATTCTCATATTTTGTTTCATTTTGTCTCTCATTTTCGTTTTTCCCAGAGAGAGAGAGAGAGAGAGAGAGAGAGAGAGAGAGAGAGAGAGTGTGTGTGTGTGTGTGTGTGTGTGTGTGTCATTTTCCCACGGCCACTGCAAGAGGTTGTATTTTGATGTAAGGATATGACGTGACCAAAAAGCTGAAATCACAATGCTCTCGTGTGTCGTGTCTCTGTCCTGAGGTGAATCTTTGCTGCTTCTGTGTTCATTAACCTCTTCAATACTGGGACACATTTTTACCTTGAGATTTGTGTACGATTAGACCCTTTTATTGACATCAGGAAGGGTCTATGGAGTCACACGATTAATGGCCACAGTCTTCATTATTTTAATCCCCCACACGAGTTTCTGAAACTGTATAAAATCACCAAATAGTAAGCAGAATGAATATGGAAACGCGTCATTAATGTTTCTGATTGGCGGTGGTGGTGATAAAAGATTACCGATGGCTTCGTCTTTTCCTTATCTTTATGTCTATCTATGAAAACAATACTCGATTAATTGTCATATATTTTCCAGTCTATCTATCTATTTATTTATGTATCTATATTCGTATCTAATCTATTTATTTCTTTGCCTATCTATCAACCTATATTTTGTTCATCTATCCATCAATCTACCTATTTACACTTCCATTATTTATCTATCTATCTGTCTGTCTATCTATGTATCTCCCTATCTACCTATTTATCTATGTACTGAAAGAAAAGTGTGAGATTTTTTTTACCCACCTTTTCAAATGATCAGTCCAATACATGCTCGCTTAGTGGTCACAGGGACTTAGCTATTTCAATTCGGATATACCTTTTGTGTGAGGACAGTTTTTTTTTCCACTTTTAGCTAATATTACTGAGAAAAAAAGCTATATTTAGGATTATAGCGAGTGTATCTATCTACTGATCTATCTATCTATTTACCTACAATCGAGCTGTCCTGCCAATCTGTTCACCATTCAACTGTTTGTCCTACACGAGTGAAGAGATTTATTCAGAATTATTCACTATTCTTAAACAGGCGATGGTAAGGTTGTTGTTGTTGTTATTGATGTTGTTGTTGTTGTTGTTGTTGTTGTTGTTGTTGTTGTTGTTGTTGTTGTTCTTTGTTTTTTTCTTTTTCTTTTTTCTTTTTCTTTCCCCTTTCTTCTTTTTTATCTTCATCTTCGTTTTCTTCTTCTTCTTCTTCTTTTCTTTTCTTCCTCCTTCTCTTCTTCTATATCTTCGTCTTCGTTTTCTTCTTCTTCTTCTTCTTCTTTGCTTTTTCTGTTCTTTTCTTCCTCATTCTTTTCTTTATCTTCGTCTTCGTTTTTTCTTCTTCTTCTTCTTTGCTTTCTTCTGTTCTTTTCTTCCTCATTCTTTTCTTTATCTTCGTCTTCGTTTTCTTCTTCTTCTTCTTCTTCTTCTTCTTCTTCTTCTTCTTCTCCTTCTCGTCCTCCTCCTCCTCCTCCTCCTCCTCCTCCTCCTCCTCCTCCTCCTCCTCCTCCTCCTCCTCCTCCTCCTCGTCCTCCTGTCGTGTAAGCAAATACTCCTCAGGGATTGGTGTAAGGATCAGATTCCCCTTATGCTCTTGTAATCCTTAACTGTGTCAACATAATCCGAAGCAATTCACGCGGAAAATCGAGTACGGGATTGAAAAGATGGGGCTAAAAAGGGCAAAAAATATGGAAGAGCGGAAAATTTGGGTATAAAAATGCGAGGATAAAGGGAATTTGATGCCTTGTTAATCCATGTGGAAAAATTTACATACGAAAAAAAAAAGAAAAAGAAGAAAAGGAAAAAGGAGAATATAAAAGTTTGGTTCTAGAAAAATGGTAAAAGAATAAAACGGAAAGAAAAAAAAAATGAAAGGGAAGCTTAAATTTTAGTTTGCATGGATGAATAAAATGAAAAAAAGGAGAAAATAAAAGTTTGATTCTAGAAAAAAAATGATAAAGAGTAAAAGGAAAGAAAGAAAGAAGGGAGTTATGAAAATGAGAGAAATGTTATCGTCTTTATCTGACAAATGATTGAATAGAAAGTTTAAATTTTAGTTTGTATGAAATTGTATGAATAAAATAAAGAGCATAGAAAAGTTTGGCTCTAGAAAAAAAACATGATAAAGAGTAAAAGGAAAGAGAGAAGGAAGGGAGTTAAGAAAATGAGAAAAGTTATCACCTGGTAAATTATTGAAGAGAAAGTAAAAATTTAAGTTTGTATGGGACTGTACATGCGTCTCTCTCTCTCTCTCTCTCTCTCTCTCTCTCTCTCTCTCTCTCTCTCTCTTACCTTAACAAACCTCCCTTCCTAGCCTTCGTCACCCTTCACCCTCCCCTCCATCACCCCTCACCCCTCCCTCCCTCCCCTAATCACCCCTCTTGACATTCCCCTGCGACCTTTCTACACCCATCACGACCCTTTCTCCCCCAATCACCCCTCTCCCTGCCCCTACACCCTTCCCCCTCCTCGCCCTTTCACATGCAGGTAACATTAATTCCTTTCCTCTCCTCTTTGACTGGACAATACACACTCGTTGCCATAAATGTCCTTAACTTAATTCCACAGACACGCTTTCTCTCTCTCTCTCTCTACCTTTCCTTCAAGTGTGGTTATTAATAATTCTCCTACACACACATACACACACACACACACACACACACACACACTCTCTCTCTCTCTCTCTCTCTCTCTCTCGACTTATTTATAACCACTTCTCATAAGGAAGGTGTGATTTATTTTGGGTTTCTCTTCTTGAATGGTTTTCTTCTTTCACCTTTTTCTTGATTTTGTCTTTAAATGGTAAATTCTCATTATCATTATTATCATTATCATTATTATTATTATTATTATTATTATTATTATTATTGTTATTGTTATTATTATTAGTGGTAGTAGTAGTAGTAGTAGTAGTAATAGTAGCAACAATAATAGTAGTAGTGGTGGTGGTGGTGGTGGTGGCGGCAGTAGTAGTAGTAGTAGTAGTAGTAGTAGTATCATCATAATTAACATTTTACTACAACATCAACCACTAACACCACTACTACTGCTGCTGCTACTACTACTACTACTACTACTACTACTACTACTACTACTACTACTACTACTACTACTGCTATACTGTTGTTGATGATGATGCCGATAATGATGATAATGATGATGATGATTCTACTACTACTACTACTACTACTATTACTACTACGTCTACTATTTCTTGTACATACTATTACTGCTGCTGTTACTGTTACTACTACTATCATCATCATCATCATCATCAACAGTTCGCTTCAATACTATAACTAACCACTAACCTGTGAACCGTTGAGAGAGAGAGAGAGAGACTTAACATTTACAAAGCTTCACACACACAATAAAAACGAAACACAACGGAACAGAGTGAACCACAGGAACCACACCGAGGCACACCTGAAGAACACCAAACACGTAACACCTGTACACATCTTCCCGGCTCGTTAACCTGTATTTGTGCCGGTGACAGCCCGCGATATACTGACGGAGGGCGCAGCGAGGCACGGAGAGAGAGAGAGCTACAACTTACATTTCATTCCTTTCTCCCGTTTTCTCTCACCTTAAGTTGTTTTGTCTCTCTGTCTCTGTCTCTCTCTCTCTCTCTCTCTCTCTCTCTCTCTCTCTCTCTCTCTCTCTCTCTCTCTCTCTCTCCTTGTTTTATCTCTCCCTCTCGTTTCTCTCTCTCTCTCTCTCTCTCTCTCTCTCTCTCTCTCTCTCTCTCTCTCTCTCTCTCTCTCTCTCTCTCTCTCTCTCTCTCTATCTTGTGACTCTCTCTCTCACCTTGTCTTGGCTTTCTCTCTCTCTCTCACACCTTGTCTCTCCCTCTCTCTCTCTCTCTCACCTTGTCTTGACTCTCTCTCTCTCTCTCTCTCTCTCTCTCTCTCTCTCTCTCTCTCTCTCTCTCATCTTGTCTTGTCTCTCCCACTTTCACTTTGTCTTGTCTCTCCCTATCCCTTTTTTTCTTGTATTTCTTGCTTCTGTTTTGTTGTTCTTTTCAGTAGTTACTAAATTTCCCTCAGTGTTTCTGTTTCACCTCATCTGTTTAGTAATTTGCCTTTTTTTCCCTAATTCTTTCAACTTTTGCTTCTAACACTTTTCATTTTTTCATGTATTTCTCGCTTCTATCTTGTTCTTTTCAGTAATTACTAAATTTCTTTTGGTGTTTCTGTTTCACCTCTTCTGTTAAGTAATTTGGCTTTCTTTTCCTTTTACAATTTTTTCAACTTTCGCTTCAGATATTCTGTCGTTCTTCTATAAGCTGTGTTTTCCTCCATTCTTCTTACTCATTTGTGATTTGCCTCTCCTTTTACTTATATTTCTTGTACCCATTGCTTTTACAACAGTCTAAAGCTATTCTTACCTACTTCCTGCTTTTTCGTTCCTTGTTACCTGTTCCTTCTATCCATTCTTCCTTTCTTTATCTATCGTCTTTTGTTCCTTCCATTTTCGTCGTTGCTTCCTTTTTTTTTATTTCTATTTCTTGTGTAACATTTTATAATTTTCTTTAGTTATTATTTGGTTTTTCGTTCCTTGCTGTCCATCGCTTCTATGTATTTTTCCCTTCTTCTTTGCCTGTTACCTGTTTTCTCATCTTTTGTTCTTCTTGTTTTCGTTTTAAATACATTCTCTTTTCATTTATATTTCCTGTGTAACATTTTATAATTTTCTTTAACTACTACTTGGGTTTTCGTTCCTTATTATCTATCACTTCTATGCATTTTTTTTCCTCTTTGCCTTTCTCATCTTTTGTTCCTCTTGTTTTCGTTTTAAATACATTCTCTTTTCATTTATATTTCTTGTGTAACATTTTATAATTTTCTATAACTACTATTTGGGTTTTCGTTCCTTGTTGCTCATCACTTCTCTCTATTTCTTCCTTGCTTTCTCATTCCTCCCATTTTCGCAGTAACTTCCTTTTCTTCTCTACTCCTATTTCTTCTGCCTATCGCTTCTAACATTTTATAATTTTCTTTAACCATTACTTGCTTTATCGCCTTTATCCATTCTTCCCTTCTTCTTTACCTATCATTTGTTTTCTCATTCCTCCCATTTTCGTCTTGACTTCCTCTTCTTTTAACTTGTATTTCTTTGTAACTCTCGTACCTTCTGTTCAGCGTTACTCTTCCAGCTCGCCCGATTATCAAGGTCAGGAAGTCAGTAGGTGAACATAATGTGGTGTTATCAAGTCCTTTTAAAGTCTTCTTTCATCTTCCCTGCCTCTTGATTCCTCTTGCCGCCCGCTCACCCAACTCTCTCGCTCCTCCCCATTAACATTTTTGCTTGCCCCGCCACCCGTCTGCTTCCCCTTCTACGTACTATTATTTTTTTCTTTTTACATATATTCCATGCCCTCCGCCCTGCCTGCCTCACTACCTGTCGCCTTGCAGTCCTTTACTCTCCTTACTCGTGGCTCCGTCCCTCCACATATCATGCACCTCCTCCCTCCGCCCACACACACCCGCCACTCAGCCTTACATCCCGTCTCCTCATCCGCCTTCCGCCCACCACTGCCATAGCCGTCCAGTCTGCCCGCCCACGCGCCCAGTACACCCTCTAGCCACCCACCCCTGTCTCGCCTCCTCATACTCATCTCCAGCCGCCCTCCCGCCCGCCCGCCCGCCGCCATACAAGGTTATGACTCCTGAGGTGACGAGAGGTGCTCCTTGTGCCTCGCCTTGAGTTAGAGCAGCACTCATAATAACCTGACGAAGGGGATGAAGGGGTGAAGGGAGGTGGTATGGCACGGAGGGGGGATAAAATTGAATTGTATGCGGGTTCAAGCACCGAGACAATTAAC
>NC_059287.1:2943552-2983552 GCF_017591435.1 Portunus trituberculatus
AAGTATTATGAATTTCAACAACTTTTTTAAAACTATCTTCAATTTGAACATTTTAAGACTGAGCGATGATAGTAAACTTCAAAATTCTAAAGTGTGGGTAGTGGGGCAAGGGACAACGAGGGTGGTGTGAATGAGTGTGAATGTGAAAGCCGTGCGTCTGGTCTTGGCTACTCATTATTAGAGACAGCCTTGCTATATATATATATATATATATATATATATATATATATATATATATATATATATATATATATATATATATATATATATATATATATAGCCTATTGATTGTAGTATACTTTATTCAGTGGGCTCTTCTGTATCGTTAGCGTTTCCTTTTATACGCATTTTTAAACACTTCAGTACTGGGATGCATTTTTACCTTGAGTATGTATGATTAGACGATTTTGTTTTTATATGAGGAAAGGTCTATGGAGATCAGAAGATTAATGGCCAGTCTTCACTATCTTAATCCCCATATAAGTTTCTGAAGCTGTATAAAATCACCAAATAGTAAGCAGAAAGAATATGGAAACGCGTCATGGTACTCAATCTCATTCCTTTCCCTACAGGAACTTCTGCCCCTACACGGTGAGCAAGATGGTGTCCTGCAAGGTGCTCAACGGGACGGAGACATACACGGGGAGGGTCGCTGTCGGCCAGAGGAGCAGATTAATGTAAGTGCTGATAAGATTTTCCCTCAATTAGAACGGAAATGTCGGAAATAAAAACAAAACGTGTAAGTCTCATGGCTCATGTAATATAGCTTCTCTTTTATAATGTTCGTAGTAGTAGTAGTAGTAGTAGTAGTAGTAGTAGTAGTAGTAGTAGTAGTAGTAGTAGTAGTAGTAGTAGCAGTAGTATTAGTATGAGTAGTTATTGTGGTATGCCTTATAAATAAAGATTGGATACGTTAATTCCACTATTTCGTCATTCCCTTTCTATCGCATCACTGAACCACCACTTCCTCTTTCACGACAGGACGCTGACTCGGCCCCACTACTCCATCACGTTCAAGGAAGTGCAGGAGACGGAGTACGGCTGCTGTCCAGGCTTCCACGGCGACAACTGTGATAACAGTAAGACCAGCAAAGGCAGCCACTGTATTTTTCATACAATTCGCATAAGTAGGATGAAGATAAGCCTCACTGATTTCGAACTTTTCAGTGTCTATCACGCCTCTTTCCTGTTAGGCGATTTCAAGAGCATCTTCATAATTCTATTGATAGTTTAACAAGGATTCTCTATCATCAATCGAACGGTACTCATGAAAAACCGACTGGTCGTCTCAGTGGCACTTAAAATACTCCATACATGAGAGAATAAAAAAAATGCTTCAAAATATGCGTCTCGTATATTCGCAAGCTCCTGAGGGTTTATCATATTAGCACTTGTATCGTCGAACTTTCTACAAAAGGACGATAGTGTATTGTCTTTTGTTGGAAGCCAGGTTGTAGAGCTAGTCAAAGGAATATCCTAACAGTTGAGGCCAAGGAAGCTGTAGATTGCATACATTCCTTGGACAGGGATTAAGGTTCAAAATGGCGCTTGTTTGTGTTAGACCTCAAATCATAAATACTTTTAAAATGCAAGTATTTTATTGAATCATGAAAAATGAGACTCACAAGAACACAAGAAAATAAGAGCAGACACAAGAAGCCGTCAGGGGTAGCTACACGTGGCAGTCCCTGTACGTATACACGGTGTGATAAGTGTAATCTATATACACGTGCTGGAAATGATTGAGAAGGTCCATCCATTGTTTTGATTGTTGTTTTGCATATTGGAGCATAAGTTGTGTGAAATTTGTACCTCTCACCAACTTATCTCGTCAGTGTAGCGGCAGGTTTGCATCTCAGCATGTTCGTCGTGCGAGCCATGCACTCTCTTCTCCACAAACTCTCTTTCTTTTCAGTTGTTTCATACGTACACAAATGAACAACAACGTGGCATCAATATCGCTACTCACGAATAACTCCGCCATTGTTGCTGAGGAAGGGATAAAATATTGAACCCTCTTGGGGATGACTGTGTGTGTGTGTGACACGACCAAGGAATGCATCTGTGGCCTTGACCTAGGAAGCTGTGGCTATGTCTTATATTAAAAGATGGAAATCAGAAAATCCTACATTTACGTTTGACAAGCACTTTATATTTTCCCCCTTTTTTTTCTCCTATAATGACAGATTTTTCCTCTTTCATGCATTCGCTTTGGGATTACGTAAGTGTACATTTTCCTTGGTTCAGTTCAGTTTAGCTTATACACGGTAAGTTGCTCTTCCTGTTCCAAATTAATTGATATTCTTTTTCATGTTTTACGGTTTTGGTTGAACTGAAAGTGTATTCTTGTAGATTCCTTCTGCATTCCTTTCATCTCTGTATAAATGAAGTGAGGTGTGGGTAGGCTATTGAAATGAACACCTTGTACTGTCCACAGGATGCTTCAACTGCACGCAAATCCAACACCTCGAGTCTCGGGTCCGCACACTGGAGGCCAAATTACTGCGGTCACCATCTGCGTCACTCCCGCCCCTGAAGGACACAGTGATCCAGATGGGCCTTCCAGACACTTCCCACGTCCAGGACCACCCCCTCAATGGTAAGCGTGGGCGGGGACGCGGACGAGGCAGCAACAGAGGACGCAACAAGAATTCCAACAGACATCGAGGGCGTGGAAGTGACAGGCGAGTGAGTGGGAGGCGCGGCGGGAATGAAGTTCTTCCTGAGGCAACCTATGAGGTGAGTGACGGTGTGGACCTGCTGCAGGAAAGTGCTCACTGGGCATTGTTGGTGGAGTGGTGTTTTCCACCTCCACCATGAGTCTGACTAGCCATCTTTTTAATGCAACACACCGGTGGCAACCTGCCGGAGGAATGATATTAACGGCCAAGGACAGAGATGGGATGGTGCAGGCAGGGATGTGGGCAAAAAGTCACATTATAACAGGTACTGCCTTGACCACAGGCTGTGAGCTCCAGTCCAGACCAGTGTTCCTGCCCTCCCGGACCTCAAGGCATCCCTGGCCGCGATGGCATCCCTGGTCAGGATGGAAGCCCAGGACCCCAGGGACCCCCCGGACCAGCAGGGCCAGCAGGGCCACCAGGACTACCTGGTTTGGTAACAAGTAATTCAGGTAAGAAGGGACAAATATTGAGTGCAGAGATACAACCCAGTGACTCTAGGATACTATCTTGCTGGCAGCTGCCTGTTGGTGACAGTAGTGTTTCCGCAGGTGATGGGCGGCAGGATGGTCAACCAAACTACATCCCTGGCTCACCTGGCCAGCCTGGCAGCCCTGGTGTGCCTGGCGCCCGTGGTGAGCCTGGCGTGGCAGGCAGGCCAGGGCCAGTGGGACTGCCAGGCCGCCCAGGTGAGCCAGGTCCCCCTGGACCTCAAGGACCAACAGGCCCACAAGGTGAGTGTTGTGACAGGAGACACAGAAGAGTGCATGCTGCCTTATACACTGGCAGCTGATGCTTCACACACATGGCTTCCTCCAGCTTCTTTTTCTGTACACAGGACTGCCTGGAGTGGGCGTGCCAGGACCCAAGGGTGACCGTGGCCTGGATGGACTGCCTGGAGGAAAGGGTTCAAATGGACCGCCGGGTCCTGTGGGGCTGCCAGGAGCACCGGGACCCAAGGTGGGTGAATGAACATTGTCAGTATGTATTGTGGTGATTTTCTGTATGGTGAAGTGTTGCACTGCACTGTCCACTGCTGCCATGGGAGTTTTCTTGCCATTCACAGGGTGACCCTGGGCTTAATGGCATTGCTGGCAACCAGGGCCTGCCTGGACCCAAGGGGGAGATTGGCCCTCTGGGACCATCAGGACCAGCTGGTAGACCTGGGCAGCGAGGAGATATTGGCCCTGTAGGACCTCCAGGTGTCCCAGGTCCCCCTGGTCCCCCTGGACCACCCGGACCATCATCACACCAGGGACCTGGGGGATTTGGTCTGGGCAACTACTATGGTGAGTTCATCATTCACTGTGAGCCTCACAGATTGCTGCAGTGTTTATGTTGCATTGTTCTGTGCTGACACAGGGTGACACAACACTCTTCCTGCAGGGGACTACCCTGATGTGGCATTTGAGGGCAGCGGTGACAACCTTCATATCGATGACGATGAATATCCACTTGAAAGGCCTGGTCTTCCATTGCCTCGTGGTTTCCCGGGGCCACCGGGACCCAAGGGTGATAAAGGTCAGACCACTAAGCTCATGTTCTTAATGGTGTGTATGTGACATACTTGTATTATCTGGGTACTGTTGTGGTGCTTGATATCATCTTTTCACTGCCATTTTATTTCCAAAGACACACACACACACACACATGGATTTTAAGAGAATGCAGGAGCAATTGGCAGAAAAAGTTTGTGAAGTAATTGATGCCTCATTAAGGGAAGGCGTAGTGCCCCAAGACTGGAAAAGAGCTAACATTGTCCCAATCTATAAATCAGGTAACAAGAGAGACCCATTGAACTATAGACCAGTGTCACTTACAAGTGTGGTAGCTAAGATGTGTGAGAGGGTGGTGAAGACTAGATGGACAGACTTCTTGGAGAAAAATGACATACTTTGTGAGTGTCAATTTGGTTTTAGGAAAGGGCGTTCATGCACGACAAACCTGATATGTTACTATTCGAGGGTGATAGATGTAATACAGGAAAGAGATGGTTGGGCTGATGGAATATATCTGGATTTAAAAAAGGCCTTTGATAAGGTACCACACCAGAGACTGATCTGGAAACTTGAAATGGTAGGAGGAGTGCATGGCAGTTTACTAAAATGGATGGAAGACTTTTGGTAGGAAGAGAAATGAGAACAATAATTAAGGACAGACCATCAGAATGGGGATTGGTGGAGAGTGGAGTTCCACAGGGATCAGTGTTGGCACCAGTAATGTTCGCAGTCTACATAAATGACATGGTGGATGGGGTGTCCAGTTATGTGAGCCTATTTGCAGACGATGCAAAATTGTTACGAAAAGTGAGATGTGACAAAGATTGCGAACTACTCCAGGAAGACTTGGACAGAATATGGAAATGGAGCTGTACATGGCAAATGGAGTTCAACACGACAAAATGCAAGAAAATAGAGTTTGGCAAGAGTGAAAGAAGAATCAGGAGTATGTACAAGATAGGAAATGAAGACATAAAACCAGTCATGAAGAAAAAGACCTTGGGGTGACAATTACCAATGACCTATCGCCAGAGAGACATATAAACAAAATAATTGGAGAAGTATTGAACTTATTGAGGAACATAAGAGTGGCGTTCGTATATCTAGATGAAGAAATGATGAAGAAAATAATTACTGCAATGATAAGACCGAGGCTTGAATATGCAACAATACAGTGGGCTCGAACTTAAAGAAACACATAAGGAAACTAGAGAAAGTACAGAGGGCTGCAACGAAAATGGTGCCTGACTTAAGAGATTTGACTTATGAAGACAGACTGAAAAGAATGCAACTTCCAACCCTGGAAAACAGAAGAGAAAGGGGAGACCTGATAGCAATATACAGAGTGATGATTGGCATGGAAAAATGGATAGGGAAGATCTGTGTATGTGGAATGGAAGAATGTCGAGAGGGCATGGGAAAAACTAAAATGGCCACTTATAGGAGAGATGTGAAAAAATATAGCTTCCCTCATAGAAGGGTGGAAGCATGGAATAGTTTAGACGTGGAAGTGGTCAACGCAAGGAATATTCATGATTTTAAGAAAAAGCTGGACATTAATAGATATGGAGACGGGACAACACGAGCATAGCTCTTTTCCCGTATGTTACAATTAGGTAAATACAATTAGGTAAATACACACACACACACACACACACACATTAATAGATATGGAGACGGGACAACACGAGCATAGCTCTTTTCCCGTATGTTACAATTAGGTAAATACACACACACACACACATACACACAGTTGTGTAGGTGTGTGAAGAGTGAAGAAGATTGTGAAATTTTACAGGCAGACCTGGATAAGATTTGGGAGTGGAGCAAGAGGTGGCAAATGGAATTTAATCTGAGCAAAAGTCATGTGATGGAGATGGGGAAGAGTGGAAGACGGCCAAGAGGGTCATATAAGATGGGTGAAGAAGTAGTGTTGAAAAAGGTGGAAAAGGAAAAGGATTTGGGAGTGATAATACAAGACCATGGGCAGTTTGAGGCTCATATTGATAAGATGTTTGGAGAAACGTATAATTTGATAAAAATATTGGATTAGCCTTCCATTATATGGATAAAGATATGATGAAGAAATTAATTAGTATGGTAATTAGACCAAGATTGGAATATGCTGGAGTGGTTTGGTCCCCTTATAAAAAGAAGCATATAAGGAAGTTGGAGAGATTGCAGAGAATGGCAACAAAAATGGTTCCGGAATTGGCAGAAATGACCTATGAGGAGAGATTAAAAGAAATGAATTTGCTTACCTTGGAACAAAGAAGAGAAAGAGGAGATTTAATACAGGTTTATAAACTGTTGAACGGACTGGATGAAGTGGATAATGAGCAAATGATGTTGAGAGAGGAAAACTTAAATAGAACTACAAGATTGCATAGTAAAAAGATAGCCAAGGGAATATGCTTGAAGGATGTGAAGAAATATAGTTTCCCACAAAGATGTGTGGAGGTGTGGAATGGTTTGAGTGAGGTGGTGTCAGCGAGGAGTGTGCATAGTTTTAAAGGAAAGTTGGATGTGTGTAGATATGGAGACGAGGCCACACGAGTATGATACCCAGGCCCTGTAAAATTACAACTAGGTGAATACACACACACACACACACACACACACACACACACACACACACACACACACACACACACACACACACTACACACCGCGTAGTGTAGTGGTTAGCACGCTCGACTCACAATTGAGAGGCCTGGGTTCGAGTCCGGGTAATCGGTGAGGCAAATGGGCAAGCCTCTTAATGTGTGGCCCCTGTTCACCTAGCAGTAAATAGGTACAGGATGTAACTCGGGGGGTTGTGGCCTTGCTTTCTCAGTGTGTGTTGTGTGTGTTGTGGTCTCAGTCCTACCCGAAGATCGGTCTGTGAGCTCTGAGCTCGCTCCGTAATGGGGAAGACTGGCTGGGTGACCAGCAGGCGACCGAGGTGAATTACACACATACACACACACACACACACACACACACACATGTGGTTAAATTTACTGACTACTTGTGGTATTTCTTCTTGCAGGAGAACCAGGGAGTCCAGGCATCAGAGGAGACAGAGGGTCTGCTGGCATCCAACAAGGCCCTCGAGGTGAGTACTGCTGCAAAGAGGACAGCTGTTATGGGGTTGTGGGGGAGAGAATAGTCTCTCCTTCCCCCCCAATTTCCTCTCTCTCTCTCTCTCTCTCTCTCTGGGATTCAGTAAGCCTGGGTAAGGTTGCTCCAAGATGGGCTGAAGTTTGGCTGAGGCTGTAAGAAGGCCACTCTGGACTGGCTTTGGGCTTGATTGGGGCTGGATTAAGGCTGAGTTGAGGTGTGGCTGTGTTGAGGTGAGGATGTTGGTGTTACATTGGTGTGCAGGGAGCCAGAAGCGACAGGTGTGCCAGAAGAGCAGAGGTTCCTTGGTGGTGTAGTGCCATGTGTCGGGTGCTTATCAAACCTTGCTTCTGTGTGCCTCATCTCAAGATCTAAAAATATTTTCCTCTCTTCTGTTTTACTTTTCTTCTTTCTTCTAATTTTATGGAGTTTTATCCTTACGCTGTTATGATTTTGTTTATACAGGAAGTTTTCATGCTTTTCCATTTTACTCTATATCTTCATCAGGAAAATTTTTTTCTCCTTTCTTCGAAGTGTAAATTTCTATTTATGCATGAAGGTCTCTCAATTTTCAGTGCCACTCCATATCTTCTTCACCAATGACATTTCTTCACTTGTAGGTTCCTTGTGTTATGTCAGTTGGTGTCACACTCTCCCTCATCAGTAATCACTGGTACCTACTCTTCAAGTCCCTCCTCACACAAATCTTTCCTTACATGGTCTTATCATCTTAATCTTGACTCTTATTCCTTTGCACTTCACATGGAAGCACCTGTATGCACAAATATTTCAATCTTTTGTTCCTCATTTCCTTGTCCATATGCAAAGTATGTAATGTAATTTGGGAAATAAGGATAAAGGGTCAGTTTTAGTTGACTTGGTTCCTTAGTTCTGAAAAGGATGATGCAATGTAAGCTCTCTATTTCCCTGTTCCAGATGGTGAGCAGGAGGCCTCCATCACAGAATTGTACCTGACGGTTAAAAGTCTCAGAGAAAAGATGAACTTGATGGATGCTCGAGTCCGCATTCTGGAGAGGGAAGTTGCAAGGATCACTGGTAAGTATACTTGGGCTCTTTTATTTTGTGATTGCCTTGCTGTTGTACTCTGCTAATATCTGTTTGATTCCTTGTCAAGTCTTAATCAGCAGTCAAGCAATACTGCACAGTGCAGTCACTTCCTGTGTGTGTGTGTGTGTGTGTGTGTGTGTGTGTGTGTGTGTGTATTTACCTATTTACCTAATTGTAACATACGGGAAAAGAGCTATGCTCGTGTTGTCCCGTCTCCATATCTATTAATGTCCAGCTTTTTCTTAAAATCATGAATATTCCTTGCGTTGACCACTTCCACGTCTAAACTATTCCATGCTTCCACCCTTCTATGAGGGAAGCTATATTTTTCACATCTCTCCTATAAGTGGCCATTTTTAGTTTTTTCCCATGCCCTCTCGACATTCTTTCATTCCACATACACAGATCTTCCCTATCCATTTTTTCCATGCCAATCATCACTCTGTATATTGCTATCAGGTCTCCCTTTCTCTCTGTTTTCCAGGGTCGGAAGTTGCATTCTTTTCAGTCTGTCTTCATAAGTCAAATCTCTTAAGTCAGGCACCATTTTGTTGCAGCCCTCTGTACTTTCTCTAGTTTCCTTATGTGTTTCTTTAAGTTCGAGCCCACTGTATTGTTGCATATTCAAGCCTCGGTCTTATCATTGCAGTAATTATTTTCTTCATCATTTCTTCATCTAAATATACGAACGCCACTCTTATGTTCCTCAATAAGTTCAATACTTCTCCAATTATTTTGTTTATATGTCTCTCTGGCGATAGGTCATTGGTAATTGTCACCCCAAGGTCTTTTTCTTCATGACTGGTTTTTATGTCTTCATTTCCTATCTTGTACATACTCCTGATTCTTCTTTCACTCTTGCCAAACTCTATTTTCTTGCATTTTGTCGTGTTGAACTCCATTTGCCATGTACAGCTCCATTTCCATATTCTGTCCAAGTCTTCCTGGAGTAGTTCGCAATCTTTGTCACATCTCACTTTTCTTAACAATTTTGCATCGCCTGCAAATAGGCTCACATAACTGGACACCCCATCCACCATGTCATTTATGTAGACCGCGAACATTACTGGTGCCAACACTGATCCCTGTGGAACTCCACTCTCCACCAAGCCCCATTCTGATGGTCTGTCCTTAATTATTGTTCTCATTTCTCTTCCTACCAAAAAGTCTTCCATCCATTTTAGTAAACTGCCATGCACTCCTCCTACCATTTCAAGTTTCCAGATCAGTCTCCGGTGTGGTACCTTATCAAAGGCCTTTTTTAAATCCAGATATATTCCATCAGCCCAACCATCTCTTTCCTGTATTACATCTATCACCCTCGAATAGTAACATATCAGGTTTGTCGCATGAACGCCCTTTTCTAAAACCAAATTGACACTCACAAAGTATGTCATTTTTCTCCAAGAAGTCTGTCCATCTATTCTTCACCACCCTCTCACACATCTTAGCTACCACACTTGTAAGTGACACTGGTCTATAGTTCAATGGGTCTCTCTTGTTACCTGATTTATAGATTGGGACAATGTTAGCTCTTTTCCAGTCTTGGGGCACTACACCTTCCCTTAATGAGGCATCAATTACTTCACAAACTTTTTCTGCCAGTTGCTCCCTGCATTCTCTTAAAATCCATCCTGATACCCCATCAGGTCCCACAGCTTTTCTCACTTCTAAACTCCCCATCATATTCTTGATCTCCTCCACAGTTACTTGAAACTCCTTCATAATCCCTTTCTGTTCCATTACCAGTGTGTGTGTGTGTGTGTGTGTGTGTGTGTGTGTGTGTGTGTGTGTGTGTGTGTGTGTGTGTGTGCTTAGCATTTTCTTCTTCCAATGATCCTGTGATCTGCTGCAGTCTCCTCACAGTGCCTGATAACTGGTGGATTCCTAGCAGATCAAAGTTGATAATGAAAGAAAAAGGCTAATACAATCATACAATGAAAAGGAGTGGATGCAATTCGGCTTCTGACAACAACTGTACTGTGATTCCTTGACTGACCGTCACTTGTGCATGAGTTGTTACTTTGGTGATGGATTGTGCTCTACTGTTTCATAACATCAGACAATGCAACTTCATTTACTACATACATTAGTTGTACACAAAGTTACAAGCATGTACGCTCACTAAATTACCTATTTTTCAAGAAGGGTCTAGTCATTATCTGATTAATCTATTGTAGCCTAGAAAATGTGTGAATGATGTGGGGACTTCTGTCTTGGCTGGGATTTTAGTGGGTTTCCTGTGGCCATACTGTGAGGAAAGAGGCTGAGGGGAGAGCCAGTGATGGGGTGGATGGACAGTGTGAGGAGTGCTTGGTGCAGAAGGGATGTCTGTGGAATGAGGGAGGATGGTGGTCTGGAGCAGGGATGAATGAAGTGCAGCTGATGCAACAATGAGTGTGTGGCTGTAATGGGTGGGTCTCTTGCTTCTGTTCCAGTCAATGTGATGACATGATATATAAATATTTTTGATGGGATGACCAGTACTAAGATCACCTTTCTCTAAACTTGACATTTTGATATGCTAGAGTGCAACTTCCATTAACCAGCATGCAATTACATTCTCAGCACACAACTCATAAAATCTCAAAAAAGAAAAAATCTAATAGAAGCAACTCAGAACTGTCCACTAGTAAGTCCTCAGGTGGTGCTGGGCTCACCTGGCTCATCTCCAGCCTGGCCCTGGCCTAACCTGTCCTAACCTGACACTAACCTGTGGAGTGAAGGTCTCCCGGCAGCCTCTGGGCAGTCCACTTCTGCAGGGACCCTTCAGGAGGTAATGAACAAAGTAATAAATAACACTGGCACACTGTATGTTATAATGATACCTGCAACACAACACAGCATGTTACTGTGTATGTCACTTGTGCCACACACACACACACACACACACACACACACACACACACACACACACACACACACACACACACACACACACACACACACACACACACACACACACACACACAGTGATGATACTGAACACAGAGATATATGGATAAAAAGAGATATGAACCTAGAGGAGAGGGAAAAGGAGAAAGTGCTAAGAAAAAAACGAGAAAAGGACGGAGATTGAGAAAAAGAATTTCTACTGGAGGGTTCTAGATATGAGACTAACGAAGTGGTATCTATGCAAGAAATTAAGAGTGACTTATACTAATATAGATGGGTTGTTATCCAGCATGTTGGAGGTTAGGGATTATTTGAAAGAGAAAAAGCCGGATGTGATGTGCATTGTTGAAACAAACTAAGAGAGGAAATCCATGTTAACTTTAAAGAGGAGGAATATGATAGCTGAAGGAGAAACAGGAATGATAAAGGGGGAGGAGGAGTGCTTATAATGGTTCATGATAATATAAGTGTGGAGGATGTGCAATATGGTGAGGACAAAGTGAATGTAATGGGAGTAACAATCAAAACAGGAATTGGAGAAGAGAAAAATCATAGTTAGCTACATATGTGCCACCAAAGACATAAAGATATGAAAAGAGAGGTGATAAAGTGCCTAGATAACATGATAAGAAGAGATGGAAGAATACTTGTAGTTGGAGACTTTAACTGTAAAAAAGTAAACTGGAGAGAGATGGAAATAATGGATAATGCTGGACAGTGGAGCGAGGAGGTGTTACAGTTGACTATGGTTAATACAATGAATCAGTGGATGGAGGAATCATTAAGGTACAGGGGGAAGAAGAACCATTGTTGCTTGACCTAGTATTCACAAAGAAACCAGAGCCCCCTCCAATCATGCAATACTTTAGTCCAATGGAAAGAAGTGATAATGTGACATTAGAGATGCAAATACAGGAGGAAGATGACATAAGGTACAGAGATGACTACAAAGGAGAGAGATTAAATTATGCAAGAGTGAATTTAAAAAAAACTAAGGATCTTTTTTGCTGATATTGAGTGGAGAAACATTATGTATGAAAAGACAATACAAGGGAAATATGAAATAGTCTTACAGAAATATAATGAAGGAGTAAAAAAATATGTACTTTTTTATAGAGTTAAGAAAAAGATATACACTTGGTACAATGCTAGATGCATAGAAGCTAAAAAGGCAGAAGATAAAGCTTGGAAGAAACTCATAAAACAGAGAAATGACAATAACAGACGGCAGTATAGGGATGTGAGAAATGAATATATTAGAGTAAGGAGAGAGGAAGAAAGAAACTTTGAGAAAGATGTGGTGAATAAAAGCAAAGATGAACCCAAACTTTTCTACAAGTTTATAAATGGCAAAATGAAGAACAAGGAAACAATAGAAAAAATAATTAAAGGAGGAAGACATACCAAACAGAGAAGGAAATGTGTGAAATAATGAATGAGAGCTTCAAAACGGTGTTCACTGCAGAAGATTTCACAGAACCTAATAGGACATTGCATTGCCAAGGATTACAGGAAATCACAGTGCACAAGAATGATATTGGAAGATTACTGGATAAGTTGGATGTCAGAAAAGCAATGGGGCCAGATGGTGTATCAGGCTGGGTGTTAAAAAAATGTAAAGAGCAACTACTGGATCCAATTTGGGAAATAATTACAAGTTCAATAAATGAAGGGAAAGTTCCACTAGAATGGAAGAGAGCCAACATAATACTGATATTTAAAGGAAGAAAGGCAACTGAACCACTAAACTACAGACCAGTGTCACTTACAAGTGTTTTTGGGAAGATGTGTGAAATAATTATTAAAAAAAATGGATTAAACATCTAGAAGAGGAACAAGTCATATCAAACAGACAATTTGGGTTCAGGACAGGGCGGTCATGTGTATCAAACTTATTAAGCTTCTACTTGAGAGTTATTGCAGGACTGGAAAACAGAGATGGATGGGTGGACACAGTATACCTGGATATAAAAAAGGCTTTTGATAAAGTCCCTCATGGAAGACTACTTTGGAAACTAGAGAACATAGGAGGACTGTGAGGAACTTTGCTAGAATGGACAAGAGATTATTTGAAGGATAGGGAGATGAGAACTGTGATCAGAGATACATACTCATCTTGGGGTAAAGTAACAAGTGGAGTGCCACAAGGGTCAGTGTTAGCCCCCATTATGTTTCAGATTTATGTAAATGACATTCACATTGGGGTAAACAGTTATATTAATTTATTTGCTGATGATGCAAAGCTGCTAAGAGTTATCAAAACCAGAGAGGACTGTCTGCTGTTACAGGAAGATATAAACAAGATCTATGAGTGGAGTAAGAAGTGGAAATTGGAGTTTAATGCCAAGAAATGTCACATAATGGAACTAGGAAAGAGCAAAAGAAGACTGGTATGGAACTATTTGATGGGAGAGGAACAAATAATGAAGACTAAAGAGGAAAAAGATCTGGGAGTGATTATACAGGAAAATCTGAGCCCAAAAAACACATAAGCAAGATATTTGGATTATCATATAAAATGTTGACTAATATAAGAGTGGCATTTCAATACATGGACAAAGATATTACGAAAAAAATCATCACAAACATGATACATCCAAAGCTGGAATATGCAGCAGTGGTGTGGTCTCCAAGCTCTAAAAAGGATATAAGAAGATTAGAAAGGATACAGATGATTGCTGCAAAGATGGTGCTGGAACTAAAAGACCTAACATATGAAGAAAGACTAAAGGAAATGGGACTGCCAACCTTACAATGTAAAAGAGAATCAGGGGACCTAATAACAATGTACAAGATACACACACACACACACACACACACAAACACACAGTCTACATCTATGGTGCTAAACAACCACAATTTCATAGCAACACACAGAGCAGCCACACATCCAACTTCTTATGACCTGTGACACCATACAGTAGTGAGGTGAGCCACACGCTGGACCACCGCCACCACACAGGCTGCTCCCGCTGCCACTAACACTGCGCTCTCCTGTGTGTTGCAGGCCAGCGGCAGGGCAAAGAGTACCTTAACCTCATTAAGGACTGGCTGCCTTCTGAGGGGCCCTGGACCTAAAGACCTAGCTAGGTTGGGAGCAGCGCTGTGTGGGCAACCTGAACATCCACACCACCACCACCACCACCGCTACAACTACTAACAAAACAAACTACTTCCCATGGTTCAGTAGCTTACTGTCCAGACCTTAATCAAATACTCCAACTGAAACACAACATCCTCACACTGCCAGGGTGTTAGTGTTGCTGGCCACTCAATACCTACCAAGTGTTGTCTGAAGACTCCCAGTAGAAAAAAAATATGTCCTTTTCATGTGGTGATATTGAGTCTGTACCACAAATATTCTGCTGAGAAAGTCAGAATATCCTTTAATTGTTGATTCATCGTACTGAGTTTGGTTTGCCTGCAGTGCTCAAATAATAAGCTTCATAACTCAGGATGCTAACACTCCACTGCCAATAATTGTATGCATGCTTTGTAATAAATGTCTCTTTCATGGATCAGTAGATTATATTAACCAATTATACTGTGTACTGTAACTCTGAAGGTAAGGAAAAGATATCTATGTTTGTTTAGTCATATAGTAATATCTTCTGTAGCTTAAGACAACCATTGCTTCATATTACCACCTCCGATACCTGCAGGAATGATAATAGTAAGTACATTTAATTAGATGTTGTATGTGCATCTATCAACTAGAACCTATAAAAAGTTGTCAAAAGATACTAATGGGAGATAAGAAGCAGAATTTACAGACTGTTTTAGCTGATTGATTGATAGTTAGCATCTGAAAGTTCTAGCAGTACTACACTATTATCTGACAAGTAACTAAAGAAACTAAGGGTTTTAAAAATCTGTCTAAACTTCTCATTACCGTGACACATACACACACCAGGATTATTTAAAAGTGTAACTCTTTCCCTGCCTTACTGAATCATTTTGAATACCAAGGATAATGTGTCAAACCTTTATAAGAGTCAACAAGGAAGAAAAATGGGCTAAATTTTTGGAATTCTAGCCATAGCTAATAGTGTTTGGAGGTGGCTGTAGGACATGATGAAATATCTCACCATGCTTAGTGCTTAGGAAAGATGTACCAAATACTCATAACAGTGAAAGGGTTAAAATAATGATGAAGTTTAAGTAAATGAGATATACAGATGGAACTCAACACACACACACACACACACACACACACACACACACACACACACACACACCATGTAGCGTAGTGATTAGCACATTTGGCTCATAACCAAGAGGACCCGAGTTCGAGTCCCAGGTGCGGCGAGGCAAATGGACGAGCCTCTTGATGTGTAGCCCCTGTTCACCTAGCAGTAAATAGGTAAGGGATGTAACTCGAGGGGTTGTAGCCTCACTGTCTTGTAGTGTAGTGTGGTCTCTGTCCTACCGGAAGATCGGTCAGTACAAGCTCTGACCTCGTTCCGTAGAAGAAAGGCGACCATGGTGAATACACCTTTATTTCGTGGCATCTTGTACAATATGAAATATGTCTGAATAAATTTGTTTCACCAATCCTTTCAATCCAAATAAACACTTGCTTGCTAGTCAGTCATCTGAGGTGCAAGAGTGACTAGTAAGGTACACTGTGTATCAATCAGACACAAACACCTGTACTTACCGATCAGGAAGCTTCAAATGTTTTGGGCTTTGAATTGATTTGATTCCTAGAGTAGATGTTGGGTGATTCTCTCTCTCTCTCTCTCTCTCTCTCTCTCTCTCTCTAACCCCAAATATATTCCTAAAGTTAGTAATTTCTGACCACTCAGTTGTAGTTAACATAAGAGTCTCGGGTTCTTGTATTCCTTTTCCTCTTCTTTCTCCTTTGTCTGCCTCTCAGTTAAAGTGTAAAGGCACTCTCTTCTCTTCAGGTCATTGATAGTATTCTTTGTTGCTGTTTGGGAGATTCACTTGTAATCCTCTCCCTCTTCTCTCTCCCTTATTCAAATTATCTACACACTGTTTATCTTCAGGTTGTTGATAATATAGTATTGTTTATTGCTGTTTGAGAGATTCACTTATATTCCTCTCCCTCTTCTTCTCTCTCTCCCTTATCAGAATTATCAATGCACTTTTCTATTATCAGGTCAAGCTGGTGGGGAGACGCTGCTGCCTGGCCACCCTGATTTGCCGTACAACCCCAGCAGAGAAGTGCCTGATGCTTCACCTGACTACAATACCCAGACTGATGACCTCCTGAGACGGGTGAGGTTATCAGAAATTAGAAGGATTATGTTTTTCTTAGGCAATAGCTTGCTACAGTTTCTTCTCAGCTTGGTATTACAGTTGGTATAGATGTCAATAACAGTTTTGACTTATCACTTGCAGTAAAAGATGTCATCAAATACCAAATAAATTTTTATAACTTGAAGCCTTACCTTGGATGAGTCATATTGAGATAAAATTTCATGTGCCATTATCATTCAGAAGATTAGGAGTGAAATTACTCTGGTCAGTGAAATAAGTCATGATCTAAGGTTCAGGAGCTAAAATTCCTTTCAACTTGTAGGTCGACCGATTGAATGGACTGGTTAATTCTGCCACTCCAACGAGAGGAGGAGGACGCCCAGGCTCTCTGGAGCCACCCCGAGAGATTTACCCCGTGGGACTTGATGGGGAAGGACTAGAAGATAACAACAGCACCTTTTCACCACCAACACCAGAAGATGAACTACCAGCACCAGACACGTCCAGAGTGGAGGAGGAGACAACCACTCTTGACTCTGCGTATGAGGATGGGGCGTCAGGGGTTGAGTACGATTACTCAGAGTATGAACCCTATGAATATGGTGACTATTTAGAATACACTTACTATGATTATGGCGAGAACACACGCACAAAGAGACAACACACGGCTGCGAATGACGTGAAGGGAACGCATGAGTCAGCCAGAACATCAGGGGATTCTGAACACATAAAGAGTGGCAGGAGACAAAAGCAGAGAATATCAACAAAGAAAAGAAAAAATACACAAAAAGTAATATCAGAGACAGATTCACACAAGAGGGAGACCATACCACTCAGCACAGGACAGCAGCAGGGAGACCAAGAAGCTGGCAGGGGAGGAAGGACATACAGCAATAGGAGGATAGAGAACCTTCACCCTCTTAAAGCCTTTGGTCTCCGATACAGACGTGGCCTGGATTACCTCCTGGGGAAGTCTAGCAAAGAGGATGTCACTTGGATATAGTTATTGCAGTTATAGCTCTATTTTTATATACATTTTCTCTCTGGTTGTAAAATGTCTGAGAGTGACTGACAGGATGCATCAGTAATGAATGATGTGATAAATATTACGATGCCTCCTACTGTGTTGTCTTGAACTTTCACGTAGCCTTTTGCTTTCAAATGATGCCTGATTTTGTGCATTCTATTCTTAAACCTTACCCAGTTCATACACGGACTTTATAAATGAGCATCTAGGGACCAACAGAGAGACAGCCACACAAGCAGCTATGCAGGATACAAATCTTGAGTGTCTTCAATGATTTTGTTGCCTTCAGATACACAGCTTAAGAAAATGTGCAAGTATATTCATAGTAGGTTCTTTTTATAGACTTGACTTTGCTTTGTTGTTACTCTGAAGCAAAATAATGATTGTCATAGATTTTGTCATAACTTGAGTAGCTACTTTGTTTAAATGTTTTCCATTATTATCATTCTAAAATCACTCACTTCCACTGTTTTGTTAATGCAGTGTCCCCTCAGGAGCACCACTGCAACACTGAGACAATATCTGAAGGGCAGTCATGAGGGAAAGGACCCACATCAAACACAGGCAGGACATTTACAATAGCAGGAATCTGACATGCCATCAGTCACCAATGAGGCTAAGATGATCTGTGCTTAGAGGGGTCAAGATTGCCTCACACTGACCTGCCACTGTGCTAACCTTGCCACATGAACCTGCCAGGAGTTTGTCCACATAAAATAATGCACATTAAACTGGTAACTGGGAAATATTAGTTTGTCTGTAGATAAAACACAGCAAACTGGGAACATGAAAGTGGCAAAGAAAGGAACCAGTCACTATTGTACAGCCATGGCCGAGGGTGTGTGGTGCTGCCTGAGCCAAGACACAACACATATTGCTTCATTCAAAACAGACACACAAATGGCTCCAACAAGTCTCAGCATTGCACAATTCCAAAGGACCCTCAGCTGCTCTCCTGGACTTCAGGCACCATGTGACTTCACTAATCAGGCAGTCATCCTACATTTCTTGTTTATTTACATTTTAGGGAGGAATTGTCTAGGCTAAAACTTCTACACTCTTTAGGGGAATGCCGTTTAACTTAATTAGATTATAAGCTGTAATTGCAAGTAACATTCATTCATTCCTACTTTTCTCAACTGTTTGTTATTCCATTTTCAATTGTATTTTTAGGATATGTTTTCTATTCCTGATGCCTTATGAGCTCTAGAGAAAAAAGTCTCAAAAATTATGCTGTCAAGTCTGCCACTAATAAAATAATTAGTTGTAAAAATTATTGTGTTATTTCACAAACAATGCCTACCCATCATATATCTGACATAATGAAGATCCCACTTAAAAAATCACCGAGGAAAATAACAGGTAAATATGTACTGGACTATATCATAGGATATCTTTTCAATTTCACAGAGTGATGAAAAACAGTGTTAATAAATAATAGCATCATTTGTCTAAAATATCACCACAAAATATCAAGAGCTGTTGGCAGAGTTCTTGTTGCCATATACTCTCATGGAGAAACATTTACAGTTATTTTCAGAGTTAGTAGATAAACTAAGTGTAAATAACATAAAAGAAACTACATAAACACACCTTATTAGCCTTATATATACTCCATCCAAGCACCACAAGACCCATGCAAAGAGGAGAGAAATAGCATGCAGGAAATATATATACCTTTATTATTATATATTTTTATGCAGCATAACCAAGTTAAGAATATTAGTCCTTGTCCCACAACATATTGAACTAGTGATATAGAAAAGATTTTATCCTTTTAGTTTTGACATTAATATATTAATTCCTTGTATATGAAACCAGGATTGTACAATGGATGGACGGAGAACAGTGAAAAATTAAGACTGCAGAGAACAGAGTGGAAAACAAGAACAGCAAGATGGAGAGCACTGAAACACAAGGGCAGTAGAAAATAAAGACAAAAAAACAAAGACAGTAGGATAGAGAGCAGTGAAAAACAAGGACAGCAAGTGACAGCAGTGAAAAACGAGGATGGTGAGTGAGGAGTGAGAATGAGTGGACTATAGGATGGATTATAGGATGGGGTCAGTGCCGTTCCAGTTGACAGCCGCCGCCTTCCACTTTGTCCTGATGCAGTGCTCCAGGGGCGGAACAATGGGCAGGTCACTCTCCTCGCCAGACAGTTCTGAGGAGTGGCTAGGTCAACCTTTGGTCTCTAATAAGAGTGTTACTACTACTGTCACTACTGCTTCTACTGTTGTCTCTAATGTTACTGCTGCCACTTGTACATTTCCTATGGTTGTTACTGCTGCCACTTGTACTGTTATAGTATCCCTATTACTACCTTTACTATTACAACTACTATTATGAAGTACTCTTATATTTGGTTAGTTAGCAAACTACACCTGCTATCAACACATTTCATTACTTAATTTCTTACAATCATATAATACTGATTCCCATACAACTGATTTCAGTGACTCAATCATGGGCAGAATGGGTGGTGGGGAAACACAACCTGGAGCAAGGTATGTACTAGCTATATTTGACGTTTCAGTTATACAACCATCTTCAGAAAGAATTAGTTAAACACAGGTGGCACAGCAATATATAACAACAGAACAGATGCAGCTCAGCCTCCTGGTCCTTGCGGCAAACGGGCTGTGATTAGAGGAAGACAGACAGGATCAGCCTGGCTGCAGCCTGCAACAAACACATTGCTCCTCCCCATCAGGCTGGGCCGCTACTGTATACATGTATTGTCATACTACCCATCTGTAATCTTGCATCGGCTTGTGTCTCCCTATCACCCACTCTACACATTTACTTACATCTACTCAGTCATGGGCATTGATTCCTTTAAAACAGTGTGTGGGACATTAGGAAGAGGGGATCAGTATAGGCTGGGGAAATTATTCTGAGGCCACACAGAGTGTATATTAGGCTAACCATAGTCTCCTTGTGCTACTTGAAATTTAACTAAGTCTCTAAGTATGTTTTTCTGCCTTTACTAACATTAACAGTAATATTATACAATTACTGTTTATTTATACAATAGTAAAACATAAAATAGTAATGGAAAACTTACCAAGAAAAAAAGCAATAGAAACAGGAATAGTAATACACACACACACACACGTTCATAAATCCTGGAATTGTAAGTAAATATGAACGAGAGCGACACTGGGAGTGAGAGGGAACCGTCTGTGTTTGGGTCTGAGGACGTCTTGGTTGGGCTGTGAACGGGCCACAACCATCACCTTATTTAACTCACTTTTGGGACTCATTTATCCATTCACGGGACTAATTCTGACTTCCCTTCACTCTCTGTGTCTGGAAACTTAAGAGGGTTCAGCCAAATACTCACTTGCAGAGCGGGAGAGAGGATGGCAGAGTTCTCATCTGTGGCCGTATATTTACGATATTTACGTAACGTAATTAATTTTGAAAATCGCTAGAAGAAAAAAGGCACCTAGACTGGAATGTACTTCATTTTCTGACGTGACAAATACTTTAACTAACAAACAAAATATAATAACTTAACCGGGTTCAGAATCACCAGCATAGGACCCGCTTAAACGTCTGTTATTTCTTCCAACGGCACCACAAAAACATTATAATATCGAGAAGGAAAACACATCCAGACTAAATTTTATTACATCTTTTTAATACTAAAAATTTTTACTTTCCAACGAAATAAAGAAAACAAGAATGCCTCGTCGCATTAAAAAAATAATATGTTTATATTCGGTACCATGATTAAGTTAAATTTAAAAATACAAATAGATAGACCTGATTTTAATAAATTTTATCACTTGGAGCAAGTTCTTCATATTTAAAGTTCCATAACAAGCACCAAAACAATCCTATGTGTGCTAGTTAGAAAAAAAATAATTAAGTGACTTTATTGTTATATTTTCGACAAAAAAAAAAAAAAACACAGTTAGACTCGATCTCATGATGTCTTAAGACTTGCTATACCTTGCCAATAATGAATCACATATCAAAACAATGCTAACTTCAATAATAAAAAGAAACCGAATGTTGCCTTAATGCCGAGATGGTGTTTTTGCACATCTGGCCGGTACCTCCACCTCCTCTTCCCTGCACCTCACACTTGTCACCTTCCTTCCATCTCCTCCTCATCCACCTTCTCCTACACCAAGAGTCTAGAAAACACCTAGAATCACACTGGAAACCCGATATATTAGGCTATATGTGTCACTGGAAGTGTCAGCGGAGCCAGGGATAGTGTGGGCGGAGCTAGGCGGAGGTCGGCGGTGGCGGGTCGGGGACGGGGGTCAGTGCCTAATGCCTAAGATACTGTGGTGTGTGGTGAGGTGTGCTGTGGTATTGCACGATGTGGTGTGGCGGTGCTCTTGTATGGTCTGATGTGTTAATCTCATAAATTCAACTGACTGGTGTGTGTGTGTGTGTGTGTGTGTGTGTGTGTGAGTGGGTGGGCGGGGTTTACCGGTGGTCAGCGAACGGATGAAAAATCGGGCGGGAAGCCGATGTCATCTTGGTGTAGGGATATGATGTGGTATTAATATTATGCTCCTGTCCCCTCCACTGCTGTGTGTGTGTGTGTGTGTGTGTGTGTGTGTGTGTGTGGAGGAAGGCTTAAGGTGCTGGTGATACCGTGTTGCTTTACTCCCACAAACTACTGAGTGACAGCCGAGTGTGTGTGTGTGTGTGTGTGTGTGAACGTGAACGTCTGGAGGGAGGTGGTGGAACGAGTGGGTCTTTGCAGGACAGTGCAAACTCAAACGGAGAACTACATGTGTTTGAGTCATGTCCATTGACTCAGCGCGTAAGAGCACAATATATTTTCTGTTCTTGGGCTCAAGTAATTTAATTGAGAGTGATGCTCATTACCCTACTACATGAATTGTGCATAGAGTACTTCCCTGCTCTGACTGATAATCTTAGTTTTCCGTTATGATCCACAAGTTTGTGCTCATGTACTGTTTTCATAATGTGGGATTTTCGGTAACAATATTAATGCATGGCTTTAGTTATTTGTTTTAGTTTTTATCTTTTATGATTTTTTTGTTGCATTCGAGTAGAGAGCTATCAGGAATTTTTGTAAAAGGGGATTTATGTTTATGCGTATTCCTTTTTTCGTTTACGGAGCTTAATCATTAAATATTACTGATTACTGATTCACTTTTATGAATATTCGATGATTTATGTTCGAGGTTTTATCTTGATGTAAGTGGTGTGTTTTATGGATTTTATCTTAACGATTGTTAATGTTTTATGCATCTACTGGTATGTTGTATTAGGATTTATATTGGTTGTTACTACTGAGTATATTTGGGAAACACTTTCAGCAAAATATCTTTTGTGGACCATAATTGCTATGAAGAATCTTTGGAAAATTACTGTTATTTGTTGGTCCTGCACTGAAAATGTGCTTATTATGAAATTGTGATCAATAAACAGAGAGAGAGAGAGAGAGAGAGAGAGAGAGAGAGAGAGAGAGAGAGAGAGAGAGAGAGAGAGAGAGAGAGAGAGAGAGAGTATATCATAGTCTATTTGTTCTACTTAAAATTTAATAATGTCTCTCATACGTTTTTTTTTTTTGCATATGCTAACATCAGTAGTAGTATTGTACAACTATTGTTTATTAATACACTGATAACACGTAAAACCATAATGAGCAACTTACAACGAAAAAAATGGGAGAACGAATCATACTATATCTCCCTCTGTATGAAAAATGGGAGGAGGGAGATGTCCCCCCCATGTCCCCCAAACAATCGACGCCCATGGACTCAAAAATAAAAATAAAAATAAAAATGAAAATACAATAAATAAAATAAACCACTCGGAGCTGCAGGAAATGTTTGTTCTCACCTGAATTACTGAACTGAACTGAACCAAATACTGCAAATATTTCACAATAGCCGTATTCTGCAACGCTCTGCTCTTTCACCACAACTATTTCTCAGAGGTCACAAAGATGATTAACCACGTTCTTAGGAGTGTTTCCCTGGCTAGCAATATAGAAATCTTTTAATCTTTCACTAGCATCATACAAAAACACCTTTAAAACCCCGTGTGAGCTCAACTACAGGCTTTTGAATATACATACAGGGTACAAATGCATCAGAAAGTGGTTCATAAAGTCAGCCACTCACCGATGGTCAAGCGTATCTCGTCCTCCTGAAGGGCCAGACCGTCATAGTAGTAGATGTCGAAGGTGGTGATGGGCGGAGTGTCTGAGGTGACGGAGGTGTCTCGGCTAAACAGGCAGCTGTAGTGGCTCTCGCAGCACACCACCCAAATGGGATATTGCGGGGTCTTGAGGTGTGTGCCAACCTGAGGAACGGGGAAGGGAGAAGGTGGCAAAGGTGCACTATGCTGGTACTAATGTATGTTTGGTCGACTGATTTGTTTTTATGTTAGATGGTTCTGGCCTGGAGAAACTAACAGTGTTAAAAAAATATTTATAATTAAAGACACAAAAGATAGAGTCAGAAGGATTATTCAAAATTATGAGTTTATAAAAAAAATAAAGTAAGTGCAGTCAACAAATGTTCTTCGTTTTAAAACTCAATATTTCTTCTTATTTTTCGACCCACCAGCCTGACAAAAAAAAAAAAAAAAAAAAAAAATTTTATAAGAAGAAATGACAAAATTTAAAAGACAATAACTTTCGTGTTACAAGTACACCATACAGTATTCCCTCTCTACAGTCAAGAGTTCCACAACAAAACATTAGCGTGGTTGTGACTCTGTGACTAATGAAGATAATACTATAAGAAGTCAAGTGTAGGAGCGCATGACCTGGAGGTATGTACCGTGCAAGGGCTAAGAAAAGAGTGGTACTTATTCTTGAAAGCTATAGAGGGAAATATTACAAAATGTACCCACGTGGTGCAGTTTTGACAGAGAGAGAGAGAGAGAGAGAGAGAGAGAGAGAGAGAGAGAGAGAGAGAATATAATAACAAACAAATGAACTCGCATGTTGAGCTTCCTCCGTTCTTATCTCCCCTTCACCAACTCCCTTTCTCTTCCTCCTTCCTTTACTTTCTTTGTTGTTGGTTGCTGTTATTGTTGTTCTTATTGTATTCTGGTTGTTGCTGTATATGTGATGAGAGGAATGCACTCCCAGAAGAGGTGGTGCGAATAAGGAACACACCAATTAAACTCCTTCAGTACTGGGACGCATTTCTTCCTAGAGTTTTGTGTGTGATTAAACGATTGTGATTAAACGATTTTATTAACATTAGAGAGGGTCAATAGAGGTCAAAAGATTAATCGCCTGAGTCCTCACTATTTTAATCCCTACACAAGTTTCTGAAGCTATATAAAATCACCAAATAGTAAGCAGAATTAAAATGAAAACTCGTCATGGTACTGAATGGGATAAAGAAAAGAAGGGAAAAAAGAAAAGAAAAGGGATAATTTAGTGTTAGAGCGAGGGACATTACGAACATAACTAAACCTTACCAAGTCACCTCTATAAATAAACACGTGTATTAATTCATCCTTCCTCCCTCCCTCCTTCCCTCCCCTCACCTTGTATTGAGTCACTCTTTTCCCTCTCTCCCCTTCCCTCATTCACCTTAAACTGAGCCTCTCCTCCTCTTCCCATCCTCATCCCCTTCCCCTCTCTTTCTCACCTTGCATTGAGTCCAACCCTCCTTTCCTTCTCTCCCTCCCTCCTTCCCTCAGCATCAAGCCCTTTCCCCTTCCCTCACTCACCTAATATTAAGCTCCTTCACTTCTTCCCCTCACCAAATACCAAGCCCCTCTCCCTCCTTCCGTTCACCAAATACCAAGCCCCTCTCCCTTCTTCCCCTCAGCTAACATCAATTCCCTTCCCCTTGTTCCCCTCACTCAATACCAATCCCCTTCTCTTCTTCCCCTCACCTAATATCAAATCCCTTCCCCTTCCACCCCTCAGCTAATACCAAGCCCCTTCCCCTTCTTCCCCTCAACCAATACCAAACCCTCCCTTCATCATCTCAGCTAATATCAAGCCCCTCCCCTACTACCCCTCACCTAATATCACACCCTTCCCCTTCTTCCCCTCAGCTAATATCACACCCTTCCCCTTCTACCCTTCAGCTAATATCAAATCCCCTCTCCTTCTTTCCCTCAACTAACATTAAACCCCTATTCCTTCGTCCCCTCACTTAATACCAAACCACCCTTTTTTTCCACTCACCTTATAGCAGTCATAGTGCTCAAAGAGGGACAGCAGACCAATCTCCGCCTTCTGCGTGATGCCTCTGAGCACCATGGATTCCTGCTGGGGTGTGTTGCCGCCCAGCTTGTGCTCCCCGTTGAAGGTGTTGGTGAAGGCGCGCCCCGTCAGTAGCAGGTTCACGATCTCTTGGGAGGAGTACCCGTGGGAGTTGATCAGGTGGCCGCCCCCGGGGTCCATGTCTCCTTGGATGCTGGGGACGAGGTGTGGTTAGATAAGGATAGGTTTGGTTTGGTTTGGTTAGGTTAGGTAAGGTAAGGTAAGGGGTAGGTTTGGTTAGGTTAGGTTAGATAAGGGTAGGTTTGGTTAGGTTAGGAAAGGTAAGGGTAGGATTGGTTATGGAATGATTATGTCTGTCTGCGTTATTGAGTTGTTTTAAGTGTAATGTTACCAATTTATTCTCTTGTTATTTCTTTTAAGTGATTGAATGTTCAGCTCTCTCTCTCCCTCTCTCTCTCTCTGGTAACAAGAACTTCAATAAAATAGTAGAACCAAATCACACACACACACACACACACACACACACACACACACACACACACACACACACACACGGCCCGGTAGCTCAGTGGTTAGAGCGCTGGCTTCACAAGTCAGAGGACCGGGGTTCGATTCCCCGGCCGGGTGGATATATTTGGGTGTGTCTCCTTTCACGTGTAGCCCCTGTTCACCTAGCAGTGAGTAGGTACGGGATGTAAATCGAGGAGTTGTGACCTTGTTGTCCCGGTGTGTGGTGTGTGCCTGGTCTCAGACCTATCCGAAGATCGGAAATAATGAGCTCTGAGCTCGTTCCGTAGGGTAACGTCTGGCTGTCTCGTCAGAGACTGCAGCAGATCAAACAGTGAATTACACACAACTAGTACTAATCCCACAATCCACCCACTTCTCGATGCCTCTGGTGAGGATGAGGGAGTAGAGCAGCACCACACAGCCTGAGGAGGTCTCCGAGGTGAAGGCCGTGAGGTGGCGCGTCACTGCGTCGTACAGGTCCCTCTGCTCCACGAACTCATGCAGCGTCAGGTTCTCAGTCATCCCGTCCTGGCTGTACCGCCCCACTCCATGCTCCGTGAAGTGTGCGAAGGATCCAGGCATGGCTAGAATCGCTTTCTCCCCCTGTCCAGCCTTCCACAGGATCTCCGTGATGGCCACAGCGAGTGACCACAGCCATTCTCTCTGTGAGGGCCTCAAGGGACTGACTGGACTAGTGGTGGGTGCGATGGAGGTGCCAAAGATGAGGCTCTTCATCATGTAGGCTTGCACACAGGCCAGCACCCCGCACGGCCCTCCCTGCAACACGTGTGACATTGACTACAGGTCCAAAAGTCCACGTAAAAGAGGTAGGCATATACTTTTTATATGCAAGAGGGGAAGCTGACCAAAGGCAACAAAAAATAATAAAAAAAGGCCCACTTGATTGCCACTTCCTTAAAATGAAACTAGGTGAGTTAGAGGATGTGTGGTACGTAACCTGGTTGTCACATAAGCTGTTAATTCCAAGGTCCGGGATATGAGAAGCGAGGAAATGTAAAACTTAAATCTTTGCATAAAAAAAAAAAAAACTAAGCAATATTTAGTTTGTTCACTTCAGCAAGATCTGCCTACAAAGAAATCAATGTGTGAATCTGCAAAATTAAAAACAGAAAACTGATAAACAAGGCCTAACTCCAATACGCACCTTCTTTTGCACAATGCCATATGACAAATTAGGATTGGCATTCTGTTTAAAATTCTGTGAGAGCCATTCGGTGGAGAGTGGCTGGGCAGGACTCCCTGTTAGGAGGTTCCTCAGCTGACTGGCCTCCTCTAGGGTGATGGGGCGGCCTGCTGTCTCCTTCCCTCCTGTCTCGGGTCCTAGCACCAGCCCCGCCACCTGCTTGTCAAGGTCATCCACATCCTTGAGCACCATCTCCCCGTCGTCATCACTCAGGTGGTTCTTGGAGAGTCTGTGTGTCCTCTTTCTTCTCGGCTTTGCATTAAACTTGTACGTCTCTCTCTCCTTATCTCCGTCTCCGCCCTCCATTGCTCTCTTCATCCTCTTCTTCTTAGACTTCCGCCTGCTGCTGCTTCTCCCGTCGTCCATGAAGCCTGAAGCGTCCATGAAGCCCTGAAGGTTGAGGATCTGGATATCTTCATGCGAACTAGGGATGAACTTCGGTAAATTCTTCCTCTTGGCTTCAGCGTAAGAGTCATCGTCCTGTCTGAAGCCTACATGCTCGTCTGAACTCTCCATGCTCAGCCTTGAACCTCCATTAGAATCAAAGTGATTGTAGTTCCCTTCGAAGAGATTCAGCTTAGAGCCTCGCAAACTTTGCCGCCTCATTGACTGGGCCATGATGTCTCCACGGCCCGAGGTGTCCAGGTAGTCCCTCATTGGCCTCATAGCAATGCCCCCGAGGCCACCCACTTTGCCCTGCCCATTGGGGAAGGTTCCTCTGCGATTTATGCCCCCCAAAACCTCGCCTCGGTTCCTGTCCTCTTGCTCCATGGCGGGGTGCGGCCTGCCTCCCTTCTCGTCCACCTCGTCCTGGCCTTCCAGCACCGACTCACTTCGCTGCTTGGTGAGGAGCATCTTGCGGTTTGCACTGCGAGTCCGAGGATCGTCCTGAAACACAGTGACGCTTTGAGTTCACAAGATACATCTGTGACCAGCATGAAGTTGTATTTATGAGCACCTTGATATGCTATACATCGAGAATAAACGTCTGTAAAGATGAATGCGAAATACAGTAATGAGGAACTTGTATAAAACTAAGTAATGTATATATCAAATCAATCACGGATAAGGAATAAGTTAGTCTAGATTAAATTATCATGGAAGAATCATTATGGGTGGAACGTACAAAGAATTCCTGTATCTTCCTCACCTCTTTGCTCATAACCGGCGCCATCATGCCCCTTACATTCCTGGCGCCCCTCAGCTGGTCCCTCTGTGCCGCCATGGTTGCGATGTCCACGTCAGCGTCTGTGTCGAACTCACTCCTGCCGTGCACTGCCAAGGCCACGCCGGAGCTGTTCCTGAAGCCGCCGTGAGGTGGGACGCGCAGGGCTGCCAGGGAGCCGTTTCTGACGCCGTTGGGGATGTGGCCGTTGCGGTGTGAAGCTAAGGGACTCTGCAAGCCATTCTCTATCTGCAGGGTCAGAGATGCTGTGGAGTCTGTGGATGTGATGGACTAAAGCGTGTTCCATCTGATCTCGTGACTGGGCAAGTATTTACAGCTGGCTAAAAATGTCATACCATTCTCTACACAATATAATCTATAAAATCAGTGTCAGACAAGTACATTTATGTTTGTGATGTTTCCAAGGCAAGATAAGCCCACCGGGCTTATCATGCCCACCAGGCAGCACCGTCCCGCACACCAAGGAATTTAAGGTTCACATCTTATATTCGGCACATAAGCCGATCCCTAATTTTTGGGAAATTTTTCAAGGTTAAAAGGTTAAGCCTTATACATCATCGTATACAATAACTGAACTAATGAATGTAGATAAATGGATAGAGAACATACTCTTTCATCTGTCCGTATCCGTGTCCATGTCCGTGTGTGTGTGTGTGTGTGTGTGTGTGTCCGTGTCCGTGTGTTCACCACCACCACCACGGTCGCCTGCTGGTCACCCAGCCAGTCTTCCCCATTACGGAGCGAGCTCAGAGCTAGACCGATCTTCGGGTAGGACTGAGACCACAACACACTCCACACACCGGGAAAGCGAGGCCACAACCCCTCGAGTTACATCCCGTACCTATTTTCTGCTAGGTGAACAGGGGCCACATATTAAGAGGCTTGTCCATTTGCCTCGCCGCGCCGGGACTCGAACCCGGCCCTCTCGATTGTGAGTCGAGCGTGCTCACCACTACACTACGCGGCGTGTGTGTGTGTGTGTGTGTGTGTGTGTGTGTGTGTGTGTGTGTGTGTGTGTGTGTGTGTGTGTGTGTGTGTGTGTGTGTGTGTGTGTGTGTGTGTGTGTGTGTGTGTGTGTGTGTGTGTGTGTGTGTGTGTGTGTGTGTGTGTGTGTGTGTGTGTCTGTGTGTGTGTGTTTGTGTGTGTGTGTGTGTGTGTGTGTGTGTGTGTGTGTGTGTGTGTGTGTGTGTGTGTGTGTGTGTGTAATTCACCTCGGTCGCCTGCTGGTCACCCAGCCAGTCTTCCCCATTACGGAGCGAGCTCAGAGCTCATAGACCGATCTTCGGGTAGGACTGAGACCACAACACACTCCACACACCGGGAAAGCGAGGCCACAACCCCTCGAGTTACATCTCGTACCTATTTACTGCTAGGTGAACAGGGGCCACACATTAAGAGGCTTGCCCATTTGCCTCGCCGCTTACCGCTTACCGGGACTCGAACCCGGGCCTCTCGATTGTGAGTCGAGCGTGCTAACCACTACACTACGCGGTGTGTGTGTGTGTGTGTGTGTGTGTGTGTGTGTGTGTGTGTGTGTGTGTGTGTGTGTGTGTGTGTGTGTGTGTGTGTGTGTGTGTGTGTGTGTGTGTGTGTGTGTGTGTGTGTGTGTGTGTGTGTGTGTGTGTGTGTGTGTGTGTGTGTGTGACGCACCTCAATGCTGTGGGAGCGGAAGGTGTCCAGGCCGTGGTCAAAATGACGGCCTGTCTTGAGTCCCGAATTGTGGGTGTTTATCTTCAGCAGCTCCGGTGATCCTTCGGTGGGATCCTCGCCCCCGCCCGGCCACAGGCGCTGACCTCTTGGGCTGGCTTCCTGCGTGCCCTGACGGGTGGCCGCTACGTCCCCGACACCTGCCTCCTCTGCGGCGAGACACAGGATCAGTGGAGGGGAAGGGCAATAGTATATACAATAGTTTATTCTTGTGTGGTGTGGCCAGCTGTCCGGCAAGGAGGCGACAGACCGTGGACAAGCCATCTAGTGGACTGTCTAGTCTGTCTCTGGGGTTCAAAACATATTGTAGCTATTGATGATATAATTGATTTTATGTGAGTGATATTTGTTTTCTGTTGATCAATACTCTTAATAGAAGGATTGCTTACGATTTTCCTTAAGATTTAACAACCACGCATTCCTCTGGGACATTGTTCAGACCGAGACCCAGGAGCCATTTTAGAGTGGATGGAATATAGAGTGTTCTGTAACAAGCAGGAGTGGGAGCAGCTTTAGCTCAAGGAATGCTAGAGAGTAGTAAAGAGACTAACGGAATATGCAACGCTTAGAATGGCTGTACGATTGCAACAGTGCCATACCATCATCTTATACGAGTACACATTGGAGCACACGTCTGGAATTTAGATGGCAGACGCTGACTCATTGTCTCTCGTCAGGTCAAGGTGTCAGTATCTTGTTGATGGATGCCACAACTCACCCATCGCAGCCAAAAACATAAATAACTCAAGGTACAAAAAAGATCCTGTACTGTTAAAAGTATCGCAACATGTAGTTACTGGAAGGCACTCGTTACTGGCAAGTGAGGAATGTTAACCATGCGTGGCGGTGTGGCTAGACTCCTGAACTCAGTGTGGGGCAAGACTTCACGCTGAGCAGATCAACAACAGTCATTCCTTAGCGAGTCTGAAAATACGTCCTTGCAGAATAACATGTTCACCACACACACACACACACACACACACACACACACACACACACACACACATCGCTGGTGGAGAGTGGTGAGAGGTCATCATTTCCTTAAGTCTCTGGATTAGCCACTGGGAAGAGAGAAAAGATGAAGCAGATTAGGTGGGATGGAAAAATGAAGGATAAAAGACACTGCACTGCCTTTTGTAAGTGTGAGTGACAACTTAGATTGCATTAGACTCACCTATGCTTAGAACATAAACTCTTATTAGAAAGTACTTGTAGGTATTGGTTTTTTTATCATATTTTATTGAGAGAGAGAGAGAGAGAGAGAGAGAGAGAGAGAGAGAGAGAGAGAGAGAGAGAGAGAGAGAGAGAGAGAGAGAGAGAGAGAGAGAGAGAGAGAGAGAGAGAGAGAGAGAGAGAGAGAGAGAAAGAGAGAGAGAGAGAGACCTCATCCATTCCTCCTCCCTTCTTTCTTCATTATTCATTCTCTTCTCCTCCTCCTCCTCCCTGTACATTCCTCATTTATTCCTCCTCTTCCTCTTACTGGGAATGAGAAGAATGGTGGAGGGGAAGAGGGTCAGGGAATAGAGGGAGAGTGTGGAAGGGAAGGGAAAGAGAGCGAGATGCACGTCAGAAACACCGCTTGCTAATGACAGTTGCTATGAAAAAAATGAATAAAAAAAATAAATAAAAAGAATGACAGATGTGATTTTTGCTAGAAATATAGACAGGATAACTATTTAATGAAGTAGCGAGCCTCTGTAGATACAATATTCGTAATCAATAACAAGCAAATGTAAAAAAAAAAAAAAAAAAAAAATCCAGTGCCGTTTGAAATTTGATTGTATTTAGTTGTATTTTCTCCTTCTCCTACACCTACTCCTTCTTCTCCTCCTCCTCCTCCTTCTTCTAGTTCTTCTTCTTCTTCTTCTTCTTTTTTCTTTTTTTTTCTTCCTCTTTCCTTTCCTCTTCCTTCTCCTCCTCCTCTTCCTCCTCTTCCTCCTCCTTCTAGTCCTTCTTCTTCTTCTTCTTCTTCTTCTTCTTCTTCTTCTTCTTCTTCTTCTTCTTCTTCTTCTTCTTCTTCTTCTTCTTCTCCTCCTCCTCCTCCTCCTCCTCCTTCAGCCGGCAACCCACCGGCAAGGAATACCAAGAAAAAGAAGTTATATCCATTTTTTACGAGTGAAATACGTTCTTCCTTTGATCGCCCCAATGTATGAGAGGCGGGAACACGTAAGGTGACGGACGCTTGAGGGAAGGAGAGTGGCACAAGGGGGAAGGTGAAATACTGCTGAGGATGATGATGATGATTACAATGATGACCACGCAGGAATTATACAGGGAGGAGTGAAACGAATGAGAAATAAAAGGAATTATACGCTGTTTTATCAAGGTGAGGAGACTGACAAGCGGATAGACAGACACAGTGACTGACGCACACACACACATACATACACACACACACACACACACACACACACACCGTCACTCACAATCAAATATTCATCATGCAATTACTTTAAAAACACAAAGAAATAAATAGTAAATCCACATCTATATTTGATTGAATTTAAACACTAAATGCTGTTACTAAAAAACAAAGCAATAAAAAACAAAACTGCATCTTCATTTAACCTCTTCAGTACTGGGACACATTTTTAACTTGAAATTTGTGTCCATTAGGATCATTTTATTGACATTAGGAAGGGTCTATGGAGGTTAGAAGATTAATGGCCAGTCCTCAATGTTTTAATTCTCTACATGAGTTTCTGAAGCTGTAGAAAATCACCAAATAGTAAGCAGAATGAATATGGAAACGCGTCATGGTACTGAAGAGATTAATTTTACTTCCATTTCATTATTCTTTTCTTTGTACTTCAAGCAAGCAAAATACGACAGGTAAGGAAGGAGACATCTAGACCTTTCAATGACCTAAATAAATACTAAATGCAATTACTTAAAGACATAAAGAAATAAATTATAAAACCGCATCTTTATTTAATTTTACTCTTATTTCATTCTTCTTTTCTGTGTATTTCAGGCAAGCAAAATACGAGAGGTATTTTGAGAAAAGACATTTCACCAGATTTTTTCAAGAGGTTTACTGACACAAGCTTCGATTCTCAGGTAAAAGTAAAAGGTCAGAGTGTCCTTGGGATTATGCAATGGAATAGTGTGTGAGGTGACTGAGGGGGAAGAGAGCTGTTATTTGTTACCTTGGCTAGTACAAGTTATAAGTATATGTGAAGTGTTTTAGCAGCATTACTTCTTGTGGGTGTTCTATGAAAAGTTTGTGAATGCGGACTGTGGTTTTGTGTCTTATGGTCTCATGTGTTTGGCTGAAGTGTTGGTCAAGATACAAGTTTTTGCTTTGTATTTATCCTACTGCTTTTATTTTATTTTATTTTCCATTTTTCTATTTATACCATGTGGGCTTTTCACGGGAATTTCTGGGCTAAAGGGGATACTTTTTTGGGGTACCTCCTATCTCAAAGCCCACCCGCTAAAAACCGTTGCCCCAAGTGAGGAAGCCCAACCTACACTCGGACCGTGGACAGGATTCGAACCCGTGCGCTTGGAGACCCCTCGGACCCCAAAGCACGCATGGTTCCACTGTACAGTAAGTAAAGATCAAAGTTTTTATCTATTTACCTTAGTGCTTTTATCTATTCATCTTCATTTTCCACTAGTGATTCTGCTGTGTTATAGTTTGTTTCCTTATTTCTTGCAATGGAATGGAGTAAGTGATGATTGAGAGGGAAGGGAAGTCCTGTCTGTGACCTTGGTGTATATTATGAGCATTTTATTACTATCATCATTTTCATTTTTGTGAGTGCTTTAAAAAGTTTGTGAGTGTCGATGTGATTTGCATTTGGTACAGTTTGTCTTTGGAGTTACTGAAGTGTGAAAGCAGTGGAAGTATTTACTATTTTGTTCTTGTGTATTCAGTCATTTTAATTTATTCACTTGTTTATCATTATTTTCCATTTGACTCTGTGTTTCGGCAGTTACTTTTTTCTATTACATTTATTTACAGATTCATTAACTGTCTTACTTTGTTTTCTTACATGTATATTTTTTTTCTGATTTTCTTTTACATCTTTCAACATTGACTGGGTGTGTGTGTGTTAGAGAGAGAGAGAGAGAGAGAGAGAGAGAGAGAGAGAGAGAGAGAGAGAGAGAGAGAGAGAGAGAGAGAGAGAGAGAGAGAGAGAGAGAGAGAGAGAGAGAGAGAGAGAGAGAGAGAGAGAGAGAGACATAATGGAGTAATGAAGTAATGACATCATAATTAGGTAATGAGGAGGGTGTGGCTATGGAGGTGGTGAGGGAGCGGAGGATCGATACCATTATGTGAAGGAGCAGGCCAAACAGTGGAAAGTGGAAGGAAAGGAAGTAGAGGGAGTGGGTAACGAATATTAGACGTTAAACACATTGATGGGTGTGGATGATGAGTGGACCAGACAAATGTGTTTCGTACAGGGACTGCCACGTGTATATCTGATGGTTTTTACAGCTTTCGACTTGTCATCCACTCCATGCATCTTTGCTTTTAAGATTGTGGAATGCGGTTGGAATGATGTTGTTTTTCATATATAGAACTTAAATTTATGGGATGTCTCTAGGAATGAAAAAAAAAAAATATATATACCATCTGTGTTCTTTAATCTTGATGGTGCTTAATGGGTGCAGACAATGTGCTTGAAATCTATTATTACTATTCTTTAATGAAACACAAGATTTTCTCAAAGTGTGTGGTCATCACTGTCTTCTGCTGAACACCCAACCAGCCAACCCTTCCACTAAGGAGAGTGCTAGGAACTAGTACTGACATCTTCGGTATAGCTGAGACCACACCGCACACCATATACCGGGACAGCGAGGCCACAACTCCTCAGGTTAAATCCCGTACATGCTACCAGGTGAACAGGGGCTATACGCATGGGCTCGTCTATTTTGCAACACCGCGCATAGGGCTCGAACCCAGGCCCTCTCCGTTGTGAGCCGTGCGTGCTAACCATTACGTGTATGTGTGGGGAGAGATGGAAGATGCTGCCCTGAATGTGCAAGTTTTGAAAGAGAGAGAGAGAGAGAGAGAGAGAGAGAGAGAGAGAGAGAGAGAGAGAGAGAGAGAGAGAGAGAGAGAGAGAGAGAGAGAGAGAGAGAGAGAGAGAGAGAGAGAGAGAGAGAGAGAGAGAGAGAGAGAGAGAGAGAGAGAGAGAGAGAGGGTGGGGGAACAAGAACTAATTTCACTAATCTGAAGAAAGAAAAGCGAAAAATAAGTAAAAAAAGCATCAAAAAGAAAAAGAAAAGATATAATGGGAAGAAGAGCATCACCAACCAACACACACACACACACACACACACACACACACACACACACACACACACACACACACACACACACACACACACACACAAAGAACGCAGCACTATTTACTAAACCTTCAGGGATGTAATAGCAAAATTCTCCCAAGTTAAGAATAGACTCACCTTGCCTACTTTTCACCACCAGACAGAAGAAAAAGGAAAAAAAATAACACACCGCTATTTATGAAACATTTAGACATCGACAGGTAGAACTTTCCTGAGGTTGAGTAAAACAGCCTTTCTTCCTTCTTTCCTTCATTCCTTCCTTCTTTCCTTCCTTCCTTCCTTCCTTCTTTCCTTCCTCCTTCCTTCCTGCCTCCCTGCCTTCCTGCTTTCCTTCCTTCCTGTCTGTTTGCTTGTCTGCCTGTCTGCCTTCCTTCCTTCCTTTCTGCTTACTTGCTTTCCTTTCCTCCTTCCTTCCTTCCTTCCTTCTTTCCTTTCTTCCTTTTTTCCTCCTGCCTTCCTTCCTTCCTGCCTATCTGCCTTCCTTCCTACCTACCTTCCTTCCTTCTTTCCTCCCTTCTTCCCTCCCTGCCTGCTTGCCTGCCTTTCTGCCAACCTATCGTTTAAGGATTCATTAGCGTAAAAAAACGAAACAAAAGACAGTCTGATCCCGCAAAATTACACTCGAGCTTTTATAAGTGGGCCGAGGGAGGGAGGAAATACTAAAAAGAGAGAGAATAATAATCATAATACCTAACAGGAGGAGGAGGAGGAGGAGGAGGAGGAGGAGGAGGAGGAGGAGGAGGAGGAGGAGGAGGAGGAGAGCATTTATCCTTCATTATGTTCGTTTTTTCCTCAGTATCAGTTATCATGGTCAGGTAAAGGATGGAGGGAGGGAGGGAGGGAGGGGATGGAGGAAGGGAAGGAGGAGATGGAAGGAGAGAAGGAGGAGATGGAAGGAGAGAAGGAGAGGGGAGATGGGGGTGACGAAAGAGGAAAGAAATGAAAGAAGGAATAGGAAGGAAGTTTTGCGGGTTTTGCGTTCTTAAATAAGTTTCTTTTTATTTATCATTTTGTCTTTGTTTTTATGCTACATTTATTCCTCTATTATCTTAGTCAGCCCATCTATGATACCTTTTATTTGTATTTTCTATTAATTTCGTATCTTTCTTTATTATTTTGGTATCAAGTACGAGCATTGAATTCATATACAGTAACTGGTAGCATTTGATCTGATTTTTTTCACCTGCACTAATGTCTCTTCGGATTATCTAGTAGACACAGTTCGTTTTAACCCCTTCAGTACTGGGACGGATTTTTACATTGAGTTTTGGGTGTGATTAGACCATTTCATTTACATTACAATAGACTTATGGATATCAGAAGATTGATGGCCAATTTTCACTATTTCATTAACCTCTTCAGTACTGGGACGTTTTTTTACCATGAGTTTTGGGTGTGATTAGACCATTTTATTTACATTACAACAGGTTCATGGAGGTCAGAAGATTGATGGCCAATTTCCACTATTTTATTAACCTCTTCAGTACTGGGACATATTTTCATCATGGGTTTTGGATGTGATTAGACCATTTCATTTACATTACAAAAGTTTAAGGAGATTAGAAGATTGATGGCCAGAGTCTTCACTATTTCAATCCCACGTACGTTTCTGAAGCTGTACAAAATCACCAAACAGTAAGCAGAATGAATATGATAATGTGCCACGGTACTGAAGGGGTTAACCAATGAAGTGGGTGTAACTGCGGGAAGAAAGACAACTCTCCTTCACTCACAAAGCACACAAAATGGCAATAAAGAAATAATGAGTAAAAAAAAAAAAAAAAAAACAGGAAAAAGCAACAATATTTCTAAACACAAGCATAAGATTTTAGAAGACTTAGGAAATTTTCGCTCACACATCGCCCACCCATTTCCCACCTCCCGCCCATCTCCCGTCCACCGCTCGCCCATTTCCCTTCCACCTCCCGTTCACCTCCCGCCCACATCCCGTCCACCTCCCTTCCACTTCCAGCCCACCTTCTGCCCACTCACCGGATAGTCTCATGCGGTGTGGGCGTGGGCGGCGTCTGATTGGTTTAAGGGGAGTCTTGTCCCTCCCCATTGGACGCCGCCGAGCTACGTACGTGATCATAGTAGTAGTAGTAGTAGTAGTAGTAGTAGTAGGTCTAGTCTTCTTTGTCCTTTCTCGTCAAAATAATAACGTAGTAGTAGTAGTAGTAGTAGTATGGTCTTTTTTGTCTCTTCTATTCTAGTCAAAATAATAACATAAGAGTCGCAGTAGTAGTAGTAGTAGTAGTAGTAGTAGTAGTAGTAGTAGTAGTGGTGGTGGTGGTAGTAATTCAGTATCACATCGTGCTCACTACTCACTACGTTTCCTTCAAGTTAAAATGTTCACTTGTCTGTCTATCAAACTTCCATCACTACTTTCTTCATGTTCAATTTTCTCTCCACTTCGATAAGAAATACAACGTAAAAAAAAATTTGTGAGTAACGAGACAAACTTATCAAGAAAATGAAATAAAACCCAAATAAAAAAAAAAATATATATAACTAATGACAAAAAAAAAAAAAAAAAAAAATCAACCTCATGCAAATAATTCCTTCTTTACGAAATAATTATTTTACGAGACAACAAAAATGAACTTCCTATTTTTGTTCTTCCATTGTGTTCCTTTATGTTCCTCGGACGGTGCATGAATTCCAGCTCCGTTAAGAATGAAAGATGAATCCAGATCACAATGCACGATGATGATGATGATGATGATGATGATAATGTGTTTTTAGTCTTCCTGTAAGGTTATTTTCTTATCAATGTCATGTTCTTTGGCATTCCTTACTTTAAACTGTCTAACTCGCTCCCTCCTCCCCCTCTCTCTCTCTCTCTCTCTCTCTCTCTCTCTCTCTTCCTGTCCTTGAATCAGACAAAGGGTTTAGGAAAGAAGGAATGAAGAGATAAAGGATGGAAGGAAAGAGGTAAAAATGCGAGGTAGTAAGGAAAGAGGAAGGAAGGAGAGAGAAGAATGGAGGAAAAGAGGCAGTTAGTGAGGAAGGAGAGAGAGAGAGGGGGAGGAAAAGAAAGGAAGGAAGGAAGGAAGGAAGGAAGGAAGAAACAAGTGAGGCAGAGTCACGATTTCCCGGGAAGAAAGATTGAAGGAGGAAAGAAATATGGGAATAAAATGAAATGAAAGGCATAAAGTAGTGATTCTCTCTCTCTCTCTCTCTCTCTCTCTCTCTCTCTCTCTCTCATTTTTTCAAGGTCAGCGGATCAAAGGAAGAAATGAAAAATAGAATAAAAAAGGGGATATGAATGAGAGTAAGAGGGGAAGAGGACGAAAACAAAAGAAAAATAAGAGTAAAGAAAGAAAAATATGAAATAGAAGACGCAGTAAAGAGAAAAATAACTTCTTTTCTTCTCTTCCATTTCCATTCCTTCTCTTCTCTTCTCTCTCTCTCTCTCTCTCTCTCTCTCTCTCTCTCTCTCCATGAATCACACCACTAATCACAGACACACACACACCTCCACCCATGCCTCCCTACACAACAACAATCACAGGTAACTCGCCACCAATTACAGGTGTCACAGGTAACGTACAAGTAAGGGGTGCAGTCTTCACTCACCTGCCCTTACCTGCCATTAACCCAACACTACAAGGACGCCGTAATGCACTAATGGGGGTTGCTTTACCGACCACCAACGTGTATAGTTGATGGGTAAGCTTAACTAGAAACCACGCTGTCTGATTCTTTCGTCTTTTGAACGGGGCAGCGAATTGGTGAAATGTTTAGGATATTTTTAATCGTCTTATTCCCTCTTCTTAGTTGATTTTGTTGGCTTTCCTGACTCGTAATAAAAAGACATACATTCATGCGATATATGCATGCATTTAGCCTAACTCACTCACGAACAATTCAAGACAGACAGACAAAGAGATAGACATACAGAGAAGCTTCTTATTATTAGAGATTACATCACCAAAATTTCCCTCTTATCTTCCTTCATGAATGAGTAAAATTAATAGCAACGTTCTTCTACATATCGTTATCTCTATTGATTCCTCCTCCTCCTCCTCTTGTCTGTTAATCTAGCTCCTTCTTATTAATTTTCTTTACTTCAACTGTGTTTTCATGATTGCTTTTGTTTTCATTGCTGCTGTTATTGTTATTGCTGTTATTGATGTTGTTAATCACTACTTCTACTACTTCTACTACTACTACTACTACTACTACTACTACTACTATTACTTATTATCATTATTATTATTATTATTATTATTATTATTATAATTATTGTTATTACTATTATTATTATCACTGCCTTTATTACTACTTATTTATCAGGTTGGATAAAAATTTCATAAAAAGTATTGTTTTCGAAGACTGGAGAGAGAGAGAGAGAGAGAGAGAGAGAGAGAGAGAGAGAGAGAGAG